>NC_136262.1:204701708-204881708 GCF_964187855.1 Myxine glutinosa
ACTTGGTACGGCAATTGCGGACTAACTGGTGCAGCTGGCGATCATCCCTCCTTGTGGTTCTGCGGGGACATCCTTGCCTCGGTATTGGAGTAGGGACACCCCTCTGAGCATTTCGTTTCAGGATCTTTGACACCTGACCTTGAGTGATGCCATACTGCCGAGCAATAGCACGCTGTTTCATGCCGTTATTTTGTAAAGCCACCACTCCATGACAAACAGCATTGTGGAGTTGATGGACCATCCCCAGAGGAAGCGGCAATAACTTTTGGAGACGTGCAGCAGTTGTTTTCCACTGATACAGAACGCAACAACCCTTGTATACCCGACTGTGAAGCCAATCATCAAATGCACCTGTCCATACATTTTGCCACGCCACCTGTGATATAATCCTGTTGTTGACTTCTTGCTGCGACAGACAATCAGTGACATGGTTCTTTTAACATATAAATTACCAAAGTGTGAAAGAAACTCACCAGATTGATATACTGAGTTAAGAAAGTAAACCCAAGTCAAGAAAAAAAAGAAAATTCCATATTAAATGCCAAGTCTGTATATACAGACTTGGCATTTAATATGGAATATTTTTTTTTCTTACCTTGGGTTTACTTTATGAACCCGGTATATCAATCTGGTGAGTTTCTTTGACGCTTCGGTGATTTCGTTGTTAAAAGAACCATGTCACTGATTGTCTGTCGCAGCAAAAAGTCAATAACAGGATTATATCACAGGTGGCGTGACAAAATGTACGGACAGGTACATTTGACGATTGGCTTCACAATCGGGTATATAAGGGTTGTTGCGTTCTGTATTAGTGGAAAACAACTGCTGCACGTCTACAAAAGTTATTGCCGCTTCCCCTGGAGATGGTCCGTCAACTTGACAATGCTGTTTGTCATTTAGTGGTGGCTTTACGAAATTCCGGCATGAAACAGCGTGCTATTGCTCGGCAGTATGGCATCACTCAAGGTCAGGTGTCAAAGATCCTGAAACGAAATGCTCAGATGGGTGTCCCTACTCCAATACCGAGGTCAGGACGTCCCCGCAGAACCACAAGGAGGGATGATCACCAGCTGCACCGGTTAGTCCGCAATGGCCGTACCAAGTCAGCTAATCGGCTTAGGGCTGAGTGGCAGCAACTGACAAATGTGCCTGTATCCAGAAGGCTAGTCAACCAACGACTGGTTCAAGCAGGCTATCGTGCCAGGCGTCCCCTGAGAAAGCCATGTCTGAACAGCCAACACCGCCAGCGCCGATTGCAGTGGGCCAGAGAGCACCGTCAATGGCAGCCAGGACACTGGAATCACGTGATCTTCAGTGACAAGTCTAGATTTCTTGTCTATCGTCAATATGGCCGCGTCTGAGTGCGCAGACAAGTGCATGAAGCCTACAACGAAGATTGTATAGAGCCAAGAGTCCAAGCTGGAGGTGGTGGGGTGACCGTTTGGGCTGGTTTTCATGCAGGGGGCAAAACTGACCTGGTTGTTCTGAATGGAAACCTGAACCAGTTCAAGCACAGGGCCATTCTGGAAGAAACATTGCTTCCATTTGTTCATGCAGCCTTTCGAGGAAACTTTGTCTTCCAAGATGACAATGCACGGCCTCATCATGCTCGCATGATCCAACACTTTCTTGCTGACCGTGGTGTAGAGCATATGGAGTGGCCTGCCATGTCCCCGGATATGAATCCGATAGAGAACTTGTGGGCAGAATTAACGCGTCAAGTCGACAACTTGGACCAGCAGCCTGCCTCTGTGCGTGAATTGCAGCAGGCTATTGTCACTGCATGGCAAGCGATTCCTGTCCAAACCTTGGCAAATCTCGTGAACAGCATGCCTCGACGTGTATGTGCTCTCCTGAATGCTCGTGGGGGTTACACGAAGTATTGAACTGTAATTTTACTGTTCGTAATCCCAGTCGTAATTTAACTTTTGGTTTTGTTAAAAAAAATTTTTGCCTAATGTGCAAAATAAAGAGATACTTCTGGAAAACGCACAGAAGTTTAACACAGTTCTGTCCGTCAATTGAGTTCGATATCAGTTTGCATCACTTTCAAGGATCAATTTATTTACTTCGAAATGTCAAATGTGGTTTTTGTTTCTTTTAAAGGTCACATTAACAAAATCTAGAATAATTTCAACATAATTCCAATGAACTTTTGGTTCTAAGTCATCTTGAAAAGTAAGTTCACTCCCACAAAAAAGATATTCCATATTAAATGCCAAGTCTGTATATGTATGTATATATATATATATATATATATATATATATATATATATATATATATATATATATATATATATATATATATGTATATATATATATATATATATATATATATGTATATATATATATATATATATGTATATATATATATATATATATATATATATGTATATATATATATATATATATGTATATATATATATATATATATATATATATATATATATATATATATATATATATATCTTTATATATATATATATATATATATATATATATATATATATATATATATATCTTATATATATACAGTCACGTGAAAAAGTAAGTACACCCCATGTAAAGTTTTGACTTTTTCAACATATTTCAACATACAGCTATTTGATCTTCATTTCAACAATATTGATAGATAAAGGTGATATAATATAACAAATATCATGAAACATTTACATTTTGTAGTCCATTGTATAATTTATATAAACATAAATGCAAATTTTGCATGTGGAAAAAGTAAGAACACCCCTACATTTATCACTACTTCAAATACCTAAAATTAGAATCAGGTGCACCAGCTCAGATGCAAATGATTAGAACATCGTTAGAGAGGATCTTGGAGGAACCTGTCTTCTTTAAACCTCAGACATTTACTTTGGTTTGCTCTTTGTTGTTGAAGTGTGCGGCGTCACCATGCCTAGATCAAAAGAGCTATCTGAGGCCTTCAGAAAGAAGGTTATAGTTGCCTACGAGTCTGGGAAGGGATTTGAAAAGATCTCCAAACAATTTGAAATCAACCATTCAACTGTCCGGAAGATCATCTACAAGTGGAGAAGATTCCAAACAACTGCCAACTCGTTCAGGCCAGGCCGCCACAGCAAGTTCAGCCCGAGAGCAGACCGCAAGATGCTGAAAGAAGTCTCTAAGAACCCCAGAATGTCATCACGGGACCTACAGGGAGCTCTTGCCACTGTTGATGTCAAAGTGCACGAGTCTACCATTAGAAAGAGGCTGCACAAATTTGATCTACATGGGAGGTGTGCCAGGAGGAAACCTTTGCTGTCCAGAAAGAACATCAGGGCAAGACTAAAGTTTGCCAATGAACACCTACGCAAAGACCAGCACTTCTGGAACAATGTGCTCTGGACAGATGAGTCAAAGGTAGAGCTATTTGACCACAGTACCAGAAGACATGTTTGGCGAAAACCAAAGACAGCATTTGACCACAAGAACCTGATACCAACTGTAAAGCATGGTGGTGGAAATATTATGGTTTGGGGCAGCTTTGCTGCAACAGGGCCTGGGAAACTCACCATCATGCAATCCACTATGAATTCTTCATTGTACCAGAGGGTGCTTGAGGATAATGTGAGGCCATCTGTCGGAAAGTTGAAGCTCAACCGAAGGTGGACCTTGCAACACGACAATGACCCTAAACATATCAGTAAATCCACCAAGGAATGGCTGAAAAGAAAGAAATGGCAGGTTCTGGAATGGCCAAGTCAAAGCCCGGATCTAAATCCCATCGGGATGTTGTGGGGGGATTTGAAACGAGCTGTGCATGCAAGAAACCCCTCAAACATAGCATATCTGAAAGAATTCTGCATGGAGGAGTGGGCAAAATTTTCTCCCAGTCGATGTTAGAGACTGGTGGACAGTTATAAGAAACACCTACTTGAGGTTGTTTCTGCCAAAGGGGGCAAGACCACCTATTAGAGCCAAGGGTGTACTTACTTTTTCCACATGCGAAATTTGCATTTATGTTTATTTAAATTATACAATGGACTACAAAATGTAAATGTTTCATGATATTTGTTATATTATATCACCTTTATCTATCAATATTGTTGAAATGAAGATCAAATAGCTGTATGTTGAAATATATTGAAAACGTCAAAACTTTACATGGGGTGGACTTACTTTTTCACGTGACTGTATATTTATATACTGCCGAATCCGCATATTCGCGGTTGATAGAATGCGACCTGTTTCTCAATTCACGGAAAAGTGCCCCACAAATTCGCTGTTTTCTTTCTATGCTATGTTTTTGGCCATGTTCCATGAATTTGCGTTTCTTCAGTGGAGCAAAAAAAAAATATACGAGCCTTGAGCTTGACACATTTATAAAACCCTTCTTTTACCAGCCATGCATAGAGCAGCTGGACGTACGTCCACAAAAAACATGTTATACAAGCCGTGAGCATGATCTGCTTATACAGTACAGTACAGTACTGTACTGTACATTCACTGCTGTGTGATTTGCGTTTTCATAACTTTCGCGGGCGCGAATTTTAGCCGCACTATAAACGAGCTTCACGGGATATCCCACCAGATGTGTAAACAAGTCAAACTCCACGAATTATAGAATGCAAACGCTTCATTAAATCTATGATTGAAATTAGAAGATATGCTCGATACTACAAGAGTGTGTTTCCATAAGGGACACAGGTATGATCACCAGGTCTGACACACAGGGGAATTATCTTTATTCCCTAAAACTATTTAACACACGAAATCCTTGTATGATCACAGGTGTACTCTTAACCGGACAAACCGGGCTAAACACATAACTTATTACAGGTGAGGTTCCCTATCACGACAGCCAGACACCTACCTATGCAGATCTACCTAAATCTAGATATTCCCCTACCCCAAAATTCATAACAATATATATATATTTATACATGATATTAATTAACACAAGAATTACATATTGTATGCCTGGTGTTGGCTTGACAGTTAAGGTGGCGGGCTTAAGATCCTAGGGTCTTGACTTTAAGTTCCTGTCATGCCATTGAATTAACACCAGGTGGGTCGACTCAGCCTGTCATCTTTCTGAGGTCGGTAAAATGAGTATCAGCTAGTTGGCGAGGGGGCATTACATCACAAGCACAGCCGCACACTTCCAGAAAATGATGCAGCCAGCAGCCACACGTTGCTTAGGAATAAATAAATTAAACATATTGTATGGCCATGATTGCAAAAATTCCAAGTCTTCGAAAAATAAAAGATAAACAAAATGATGCATTTTGCTGCCCATAGATCCCAAAATCGAAGCGGGTTGTGGAACTCATTATACTTTGGGAATTAATTAAAGAGAAGCAAGAGGCTTTCTGAAAAGCTCAAGTTAGCAGTGACACCACTGGAGTATGCCCTTTAATCACATTATCATTTTAATTAACAATATCCCTGTTCAGTAATAGCTATATGGTTTGCGAAAAACGGTAGAACATAATCCACATATGCAATTTTGTCTTCATCTAAAGATTGACGTGCTCAATTTCATACTTAATACCATAAAAGGGTAAAAAGAATTACCCTTTCGTAAACTATAACAATCTACTGGTGGATGGTGCATGGTGACGAGTCACTGAGATCTGGAGGGTTTTCCACCTTGCTGTGACGTGAAGGTTTCGGCTGAATGTTGAAATTATCGTTTTCCTCCCTCCTGAAAAAACGTCAATGGTTGGCTGCTTGCTGCTCTTCCTCTACTTTTCTATTAAAATTTCATAGTAGCACCGAAGACTTTCTGTGACATTTCTATAACTGACGACGTAATAGCGAGTTATAGGTGAATAATCACGACGTTCTGTGAGGCCTTGGTATCTAATTCATATTGACGTTATAACAAAACAACGTTAACAGGGATGACGTTAAGCGGGGACAGCCTGTACTTAATGGTCAGGGTGAATGGCAGTGGATGCATTTGCAACACCTCGTAAAGGATGAGGTGGGTAGACGACACGTTTAATGTGGAAGCCAACATGCCGGGGAAGGAGGAAATTTTGCGTTTTGGCCTTTACACCCCAAAAACAATACAAAAGTTGCCATTTACTAACCAACTTGGTAAATTTTGCTAAACCTAAATGCTTGTGCAGATACTTTTGTGTTTTTTTTCTTATTTTAAATCCAGTTTATTTAATTTCAATGAGATAAATGTTTTGATAGCTTGGGTTAATATATTTTAAAATTCTGATGTACCATACTCTTACAAAGCTTTTGGTGCTGCCGAAGCAATTTCTTGGCAAGCATTATACTGGGTGGTTTGCCATTGCCATCCCAGCGTTGTTCATGCTCTATCCTTTTAAATTCAGAGTGCCAAACAAGTCTTTGGTAAGACTCAGACATGCTTTGAATCACCGACCTCCCAAATTCAGAGCAGACGCTCTACCCATCAAACCTCCGTGTCTGGTAGGGTAATAATTAAAGTACATCATAATTCTGCTTTCGGCCTGAGCAATCATTATTTAATTCGTTTTTAATTTTTGACAATTCAGTTTTCAATTGAGCTTTTGACAATTGGAGTTTATTTAATTTTTGACAATTGCATTTCAAGCAATCTGCAGAGGTTGTACTGTTAGCAGGAAAGGCAGATATGGCAATATGTCCAGTAGACAGGTGGAAAATTCTGAAAAAGCCTCTAGAAAAAAATTTACGAGCATTTTTTGTTACAAGCTGGTAAAAAGGTGTTTTAGGATATTTTGTAGGTGCTGAATCTGAATATGCTTGTTACCAGAAAATCATTTCGACCTAAGTTACCAAAAATCGGTATTTAAAAGATGATATATAAATCAGCAAAATGTAATATCTGATTAACACTTGTACATTGGCGATCACCCCAAAGCTGAATCCCGGCAGCCCGAAACGTCAATAAACTTAAAAAAAAAAATTGTTATGAGCTGTACAAGGATAATAAATAATACAACTACCGTATCATTGCATGGTTGGCACAATTTTATTGATTAAACCTGATTAAATGACATCATGACATGGTACACGATAAAGCTGGGGGGAATCAATATGTGATCAAGGCATATGGATGAACGTAAGCTGAAATGTTCTACACACACTTGTTTAGCTGTGCCGTGATCTGTCATATATACTAAACGAATGTTGATATCTACATCTACTTGAATGACGGTGACGTTAGCACTTCATATCATAACTCCTTGGGAAACGGTTTCACTGGTATTTTTACATATGGTTTCTTTAAGTCTTAGTTATACATATATCTATGTTTTGCAGGTTTATTTTGTCCTTTTAACGACAATGTAAGAAGATGGAACCTGCATTAAGACTGAAACGCACAGCTACGGTGGCTTTTAATCTATGCATCATATGTCAAGCTTCAGGCAAAGAAGAACCTCGTCCAGCAACTGAGTATGGCTTGGGAGGACTTCGCGACGCAGCCACCAGTAGAAGAAAATTCGAGATGTCAAAAATACAGAAACAATTGACTGTCTCGAAAACGTTCTGGATTCTGTGGATCTGACTGAAGTTGTTTGGCATGGAAAGTGCTATGCCCAATTCACAGACAGTGGCAAAATCAAAAGGTTCCAGACAGCTATGGAAAAGCTGTCCCAAATGCCATCAACATCAACCGAGACTGTAGCTTCAAAAACACAGGAGTCCACCACTTCCCGTAGGAGTATGGAGGCGGTTGTTGACTAGAATTTGTGCCTTTTTTGTCAGAAGATACATCGAAAAGAGAAGACCAGATTGGTTGCAACATTCAATTTGAGCAACCATATTCTGGAAAATGCACACTACGACCAGAAACTGAGAATCAGATTTGCTGGAGTAGCTGATCTCATTGCCGCTGATGGAAGATATCACCTACCATGCCTAGTGGAATTCAACCGATCAGTTGCCAAGACTCGGATGGAAACTAAACAAGTGGACATTGCTATGAGTTGGCTCTTCAAGGAGCTGAGATATGCAGCTGAAAAGGGCCATGTCCTTGAAATGTCAGAGGTTTGGAACCAATACTGTGTCCTAGCAGAAGAATCTGGGACCGAGATTCCAGCCTCATACATAAGTCGTAGGGCATCATTTAGGGAAAAACTTCTGTCCGGCGTCGGAGACGTTGTTGAACTTATCCCATCGCTTCACCATGGACCTAGTGATAACCGAACCCTGGTTACACCTCTAAAGTTCACACACATACCTCTAGCCGAACTTGCCGATTCAGGAGACCCTGACGACCTTCTAACTATGCCAATATACAAATCTGAAGATGATGTCCTGTCACTCATTCATGTGGCACTGAAGATACCTGGGGATATTACCAGCCAAGCAGGCCATGCGGGATTCTGTGTGAATGAGGATAATGCGATAGAGTGTATTCCTGACAGCCTTTATATGTTTTTGAGGTTATTATTTGGAGGACAGAAACTTCTTGACAAGACTAATGATGATGACCCTGTCCCGGATGACGAGAGTAGAGTACAAACAAAGGTCCTGAGTATTTCACAAGACATTGTCTTCAATGTCAGTGGTGGTCAAAAGATGACTCCCAAACACATAGAATTGGGATGTGCTCTCCACCAACAAACACGGTCAAAACAATTGGTCAATCTCTTTTCTAAAGTTGGACATATTATAAACTATGATCAGATACTTCAGATAGACACAGCACTGGCGGAATACACTCTGAGTACCATGAACCAGGCCAACGGTGCGGTCTTCGCCTCTAACCTCCAGCCGGGAATATTTGTTCACTTCACTGCTAACAACATTGATATCTGTGATGAGACGCTCGATGGCAAAATACCTTTCATGCCACCCAGGTGGCTGCGTGGCAGAGGGGACCAGGCTCTGTTAGCGTTCTAGACAATCTGAAGCCAAGTAAACGACGTCAGCTAGATGTTCCTGCAATTATGACTGCGCTAATTCCTACTACCGTTGTTGAAGGAAAGGTTGAACCAAAGTATGAAAAGCTTTACCCCTCTTGGTTCAAGAAACCTGATAACGAGCCAGCCTTTGCAGAGGCTGCCAGAGCGACTGATATTGCGTTCGTCCTCAAAAGGCAGAAGTCGGACATAAAACCTGGATGGACAGTTTTCAAACAACTATTGAGTGTGAATGACGAGGAGGTAACATCAGTGGGATATTTGCCAATAATACAAGCTCAGGCTCATGAATTGGATACCTTGAACACAGTGCTTCAGCGTTGTATGTCCATATCCTCACACCTGGGTCAGCGATATACTGTCATCACTGCAGATCAGGCACTCTACTGCAATATTATGGAACTGTAATGGTCTGTTCCTCGATACAGACAGAGCGTGATCCTCGACTTGGTGGCCTCCATATCTCCATGAACTTCCTGGGCGTCATTGGAAAGCACATGGGGGTTCCGGACTGGTTGAGGATTGGGTGGAGGCCGGTTTGCTTGGACCACTCTCTGCAAAGAAAGCCATGACCGGTAAGTCCTACAACAAAGCAATGCGTGCTCATAAAACAACATTCCAAGCGTTGTGGAGGATATTGTTGCCACAATTCATCGAGCATGCCAAGGAACATGACCCGGAGGTGTATGTGCAAATTATGTCAATGCCAAATGCTGATGCCGAGGAGTATGTGAAGCTTGCTCAAACCGACGGCTTTGATAGAGCCATGACAATGATCATCAAAGATACCCTATGTACCAATCCAACCCTATGTACCAAATTGCAAGGACAATGAGAAATAAAGGATGAATTGCAAGGACAATGAGAGATAAAGGACGAATTGCAAGGACAATGAGAGATAAAGGATGAATTGCAAGGACAATGAGAGATTATGGACGAATTGCAAGGACAATGAGAGATAAAGGACGAATTACAAGGACAATGAGAGATAAAGGACGAATTGCAAGGACAATGAGAGATAAAGGATGAATTGCAAGGACAATGAGAGATAAAGGACGAATTGCAAGGACAATGAGAGATAAAGGACGAATTGCAAGGACAATGAGAGATAAAGGACGAATTGCAAGGACAATTAGAGATAAAGGACGAATTGCAAGGACAATGAGAGACAAAGGACTAATTGTGAGGACAATGAGAGATAAAGGACGAATTGCAAGGACAATGAGAGATAAAGGACGAATTGCAAGGACATTGAGAGATAAAGGACGAATTGCAAGGACAATGAGAGATAAAGGACTAATTGCGAGGACAATGAGAGATAAAGGACGAATTGCAAGGACAATGAGATAAAGGACGAATTGCAAGGACAATGAGCGATAAAGGACGAATTGCAAGGACAATGAGAGATAAAGGACGAATTGCAGGGGCAATGAGAAATAAAGGACTAATTGTGAGGACAATGACAGATAAAGGACGATTTGCAAGGACAATGAGAGATAAAGGACGAATTGTGAGGACAATGACAGATAAAGGACGAATTGCAAGGACAATGAGAGATAAAGGACGAATTGCAAGGACAATGAGAGATAAAGGACGAATTGCAAGGACAATGAGAGATAAAGGACGAATTGCAAGGACAATGAGAGATAAAGGACGAATTGTAAGGACAATGAGGGATAAAGGACTAATTGCAAGGACAATGAGAGATAAAGGACGAATTGCAAGGACAATGAGAGATAAAGGACGAATTGCAAGGACAATGAGAGATAAAGGACGAATTGCAAGGACAATGAGAGATAAAGGACGAATTGCAAGGACAATGAGAGATAAAGGACAAATTGCAAGGACAATGAGAGATAAAGGACGAATTGCAAGGACAATGAGAGATAAAGGACGAATTGCAAGGACAATGAGAGATAAAGGACGAATTGCAAGGACAATGAGAGATAAAGGACGAATTGCAAGGACAATGAGAGATAAAGGACGAATTGCAAGGACATTGAGAGATAAAGGACTAATTGCAAGGACAATGAGAGATAAAGGACTAATTGCGAGGACAATGAGAGATAAAGGACTAATTGCGAGGACAATGAGATATGAAGGACGAATTTCGAGGACAATGAGAGATAAAGGACGAATTCCTGGGACAATGAGAGATAAAGGACGAATTGCGACGAGAATGAGAGATAAAGGACGAATTCCTGGGACAATGAGAGATAAAGGACGAATTCCTGGGACAATGAGAGATAAAGGACGAATTGCAAGGACAATGAGAGATAAAGGACTAATTGCGAGGACAATGAGAGATAAAGGACGAATTGCGAGGACAATGAGAGATAAAGGACGAATTCCTGGGACAATGAGAGATAAAGGACTAATTGCGAGGACAATGATAGATAAAGGACTAATTGCAAGGACAATGAGAGATAAAGGACGAATTGCAAGGACAATGAGAGATAAAGGACGAATTGCAAGGACAATGAGAGATAAAGGACTAATTGCGAGGCCAATGAGAGATTAAGGACGAATTGCGAGGACAATGAGAGATAAAGGACCAATTGCCAGGACAATGAGAGATAAAGGACGAATTGCAAGGACAATGAGAGATAAAGGACGAATTTCAAGGACAATGAGAGATAAAGGACGAATTGCTAGGACAATGAGAGATAAAGGACGAATTGCAAGGACAATGAGAGATAAAGGACTAATTGCGAGGACAATGAGAGATAAAGGACTAATTGCAAGGACAATGAGAGATTAAGGACGAATTGCGAGGACAATGAGAGATAAAGGACCAATTGCCAGGACAATGAGAGATAAAGGACGAATTGCAAGGACAATGAGAGATAAAGGACGAATTTCAAGGACAATGAGAGATAAAGGACGAATTGCTAGGACAATGAGAGATAAAGGACGAATTGCAAGGACAATGAGAGATAAAGGACTAATTGCGAGGACAATGAGAGATAAAGGACTAATTACAAGGACAATGAGAGATAAAGGACTAATTGCGAGGACAATGAGAGATAAAGGACTAATTGCGAGGACAATGAGAGATAAAGGACGAATTTCGAGGACAATGAGAGATAAAGGACGAATTCCTGGGACAATGAGAGATAAAGGACGAATTGCGACGAGAATGAGAGATAAAGGACGAATTCCTGGGACAATGAGAGATAAAGGACGAATTCCTGGGACAATGAGAGATAAAGGACGAATTGCAAGGACAATGAGAGATAAAGGACTAATTGCGAGGACAATGAGTCCTGGTCTAAACCTGGTCTAAACCCTGACACCCTAAACAACTTCAGACCCATCTCCAACATACCCTTTCTGTCAAAAGTTTTGGAACGCGCTGTAGCCACTCAACTCAAACATCACCTCTCTGCCAATAACCTGTATGAAACATTCCAATCCGGATTCCGGTCCAACCACAGTACTGAAACTGCTCTCCTCAAAATCACCAACGACCTTCTCCTCTCCTCTGACGCTGGCAACCTCAACATTCTCGTCCTCCTCGACCTCAGCGCTGCCTTTGACACCATCGATCACACTATCCTCCTCACCCGACTTGAATCCACCTTTAACGTTACCGGCACTGCCCTCTCTTGGATTAAATCATACCTCTCTGACAGATGCCAGTTCATCTCCATCAATAACTGCAAATCCCCCACTGCTCCCCTCCCCCAAGGTGTCCCCCAAGGTTCAGTTCTTGGCCCCCTCCTCTTCATCCTTTACCTGTCCCCGCTCGGTCACTTAATCCGCCGTCATGGTCTCCAATTCCACTGCTTCGCCGATGACATCCAGCTTTTCATCTCCACCAAGTCCGTCTCCACCGACACCCACTCTATCCTGACAAACTGCATCACTGAAATAAAATCCTGGCTTCAAATCAACTTCCTCAAGCTTAACTGTGATAAATCTGAAATAATCATCATTGGCCCAAAAACGCTCACAAAATCCACCCATAACTTTGCCCTCAACATCGACGGTATCCCAGTATCCACCTCCCCTCACATCCGGAATCTTGGCGTCATCTTTGACCAAACCCTTTCCTTCGACAAATACACTAAACAGATCACAAAGTCAGCCTTCTTTCACCTGAAAAACATTGCCCGTCTCCACTCATCCCTCTCCTCCACGGCTGCAGAAACCCTCATCCACGCCTTCATCACCTCCCGTCTGGACTACTGCAATAGCCTCCTCTATGGTTCACCCTAAAAAATCACCAATAAACTCCAATACATTCAGAACTCCGCTGCCCGTCTACTCACCCATTCCCGGACCCGTGACCACATCACCCCCGTCCTTTACAAGCTTCACTGGCTCCCCATCCCCCAGAGAATCCAGTACAAAATCCTCCTCTTGACATACAACGCCCTCCATAACCTGGCCCCATCCTACCTGGCTGACCTCCTCTCCAGACACACTCCCACCCGCAACCTCCGCTCTGCTGGTACCAACCTCCTGACCCCCTCCATCCGGACCAAATTCAGATCCTGGGGGGACAGGGCCTTCTCCATCGCTGCTCCCACCCTCTGGAACTCACTACCTCACACCATCAGAGACTCCTCCTCACTCACCACATTCAAAACATCACTAAAGACCCACCTGTTCAACACTGCATTCAACATTCAACCCACAGCATTTAACCCCTGACTATCTCTTCTCCTTCTCCCTCCTTTTGCTTTAAATATTTCCCTATTGATTCTTGTCTTTTTGCAATTGTTGTTTTCATGTATTGTTATGCATTATGTTTGCCACTCTGTCAAAGCGCCTTTGGGCTTCTGGAAAAGCGCTATACAAAATAAATGGATTATTATTATTATAATGAGAGATAAAGGACGAATTGCGAGGACAATGAGAGATAAAGGACGAATTCCTGCGACAATGAGAGATAAAGGACTAATTGCGAGGACAATGATAGATAAAGGACTAATTGCAAGGACAATGAGAGATAAAGGACGAATTGCAAGGACAATGAGAGATAAAGGACGAATTGCAAGGACAATGAGAGATAAAGGACGAATTGCGAGGACAATGAGAGATAAGGGACGAATTGCAAGGACAATGAGAGATAAAGGACGAATTGCAAGGACAATGAGAGATAAAGGACCAATTGCCAGGACAATGAGAGATAAAGGACGAATTGCAAGGACAATGAGAGATAAAGGACTAATTGCGAGGACAATGAGAGATAAAGGACTAATTGCAAGGACAATGAGAGATAAAGGACGAATTGCAAGGACAATGAGAGATAAAGGACGAATTTCCAGGACAATGAGAGATAAAAGACGAATTGCAAGGACAATGAGAGATAAAGGACGAATTGCAAGGACAATGAGAGATAAAGGACGAATTGCAAGGACAATGAGAGATAAAGGACTAATTGCGAGGACAATGAGAGATAAAGGACGAATTGCAAGGACAATGAGAGATAAAGGATGAATTGCAAGGACAATGAGAGATAAAGGACGAATTGCAAGGACAATGAGAGATAAGGACGAATTGCAGGGGCAATGAGAAATAAAGGACTAATTGTGAGGACAATGACAGATAAAGGACGATTTGCAAGGACAATGAGAGATAAAGGACGAATTGTGAGGACAATGAGAGATAAAGGACGAATTGCAAGGACAATGAGAGATAAAGGACGAATTGCAAGGACAATGAGAGATAAAGGACGAATTGCAAGGACAATCAGAGATAAAGGACGAATTGCAAGGACAATGAGAGATAAAGGACGAATTGCAAGGACAATGAGAGATAAAGGACGAATTGCAAGGACAATGAG
This sequence comes from Myxine glutinosa, assembly GCF_964187855.1. Taxonomy (NCBI): domain Eukaryota; kingdom Metazoa; phylum Chordata; class Myxini; order Myxiniformes; family Myxinidae; genus Myxine; species Myxine glutinosa. The sequence continues at coordinate 204,716,352 of NC_136262.1, forward strand.
AGATAAAGGACGAATTGCAAGGACAATGAGAGATAAAGGACGAATTGCAAGGACAATGAGAGATAAAGGACTAATTGCGAGGAAAATGAGAGATAAAGGACAAATTGCAAGGACAATGAGAGATAAAGGACTAATTGCAAGGACAAAGAGAGATAAAGGACGAATTGCAAGGACAATGAGAGATAAAGGACTAATTGCAAGGACAATGAGAGATAAAGGACGAATTGCAAGGACAATGAGAGATAAAGGACGAATTGCAAGGACAATGAGAGATAAAGGACGAATTGCAAGGACAATGAGAGATAAAGGAAGAATTGCAAGGACAATGAGAGATAAAGGACGAATTGCAAGGACAATGAGAGATAAAGGACTATTTGCGAAGAAAATGAGACATAAAGGACTAATTGCAAGGACAATGAGAGATAAAGGACTAATTGCAAGGACAATGAGAGATAAAGGACGAATTGCAAGGACAATGAGAGATAAAGGACGAATTGCAAGGACAATGAGAGACAAAGGACGAATTACAAGGACAATGAGAGATAAAGGACGAATTGCAAGGACAATGAGAGATAAAGGACTAATTGCAAGGACAATGAGAGATAAAGGACTAATTGCAAGGACAATGAGAGATAAAGGACGAATTGCAAGGACTATGAGAGATAAAGGACGAATTGCAAGAACAATGAGAGATAAAGGACGAATTGCAAGGAGAATGAGAGATAAAGGATGAATTGCAAGGACAATGAGAGATAAAGGACGAATTGCAAGGACAATGAGAGATAAAGGACGAATTGCAAGGACAATGAGAGATAAAGGACGAATTGCAAGGACAATTTTTTTATTTTTTTTTGTATACAAGATCGAGGCTCGTGAAAGAGCTAACATTAATCACACAAAAAGACAAACCGACACACAAAACAAAAAAAACAAGAGGAGCGGCAGACAAGATGGGGAGAGAGGGGGAAGGACACAAACACAACATTTGAGAGCAGGGACATCGGGAGTTCTTGGGGGGAGGTGGGAGAGGAATAAAACATATGAACACTGCAAGGACTCTGGGGTGAATTACCGGGGGTAGAAAAGATCAAGGTTTTCGATGGGGGAAGATAAGAGATGGTTGTGAACAGCTGTTTTAAAGACCTGGAGGGAGGAGTGGGATTGAAGGGAGTGGGGGAGTTTGTTCCAGAGGCGGGAGAAAAGGGGAATGAAAGAGTGAAGGTGAGCAGAGAGCCTAGACTTTGGCAGTTTAACCATAAGAGGGTTGCAGGCAGATCTTGTGCGACCTGAAGGAATATTGGGGGGACAGAGCACAGAGAGAGCTGGGGGAGCAAGGCCGGAGAGGAGTCGGTAGAAGACAGAAAGACCACCAACCTGCCTGCGGTGAGTGAGTGAAAGGCCCTCGGAGTTGACTACATCGCAGGAGATTCCAATGATTCTGAAAGCTTTGGCCTCAACAGCGTGAAGCCGAGCAAGGTGTGAGGCAGGAGCACCAGCCCAGAGGGGGGAACAGTATTCCATTGAGCTGCGGATGAAAGCCTTGTATGTGGTGAGGAGCTCAGGTGTCACAAGGAAGGACTTCGCACGACGGAGGATGCCCAGTCGGCGACTGGCTTTGGAGGCCAGCTTGGAAATGTGGTTTTCCCAAGAAAGATCATGGCAGATAGTGAGACCCAAAAGCTTGAGCGACAGAACTTCTTGGAGAGGATTGTTGAGAAAGTAGATGGGAGGGTTGTCCAGTCGGTCATTTCGGAGAGACATTGTAAGAGTGTGAGATTTGTCAGGATTGAAAGACATGTTCCACTTGTTTGACCAGTCTGTGATTTTGTCCAGGTCTGCAGAGAGTGAGGAGGCTGCAGACTGCCGATCTGAGGGATGAGGAATGGAGCGGCAGATAGTGGAGTCATCAGCAAAGAGATAGAGAGGATTTTCCAGAGAGTCGGAGAGGTCATTGATGAAGACCAGAAATAGCACAGGGCCCAGAACACTACCTTGGGGAACTCCAGCCAGAACAGGTAGGGAAGATGAGAGAAATCCATTCAGGGCCACACGTTGCCTACGACCAGAGAGGAAATCCGCAAGTCATGAGTGGAGATTTCCCTGAATACCATAGGAGGTGAGTTTGGTGAGCAGAGCTGGGTGCCAGACCGTATCAAAGGCACGTGATATGTCAAGTGAGACAACTCTGATTTCCTGTTTGGCATTGAGGACCTCCATCCATTGTTGAGACAGCAGAAGCAACATGTCCAGAGTAGAATGACCTGGTCTGAATCCAAATTGATGATCAGAGATCAAGCCATTGGAGAAGAGGAAGTATTTGATATCTGAAGCAATGATGGATTCCATGACTTTGCTGATAATTGGGAGCAGGCTGATTGGTCTGTAGTTGCAAGGATCTGTTTTTGCACCTTTTTGTGTAAAGCTGTAATGTTTGCTGATTTCCAAGATGCTGGCAGATGACCTTGAGCAAAAGAGAGGGTGAAAAGAACAGAGAGAGGGTGAGATAGAGCGGCAGAGCAGGATTTTAGGACCCGAGGGCTAATGCCATCTGGTCCAGTTGCAGAATCAGAGTCGAGGTTTGATAAAAACTTCTCCACCTTGTCAGGAGAGAAGGACACAGAGTCCAGGAGCAGTTGGGTTCGACTGGGAAAGGTGGGAACAGAGAGAGATGGGTTTGGGACACAAGATATTGAGGCAAACACAGAGTTGAGGCATTTGGCTTTGTCATGTGCGGTGTCAACTGTGTAGCCATTTGCGGTAAGGGAGGGGATGGAGGGGGAACAAACACCAGAAACGGATTTGACCAGACGCCACCAGGATTTGGAGGAAGGAGACAGGTTTGAGAGTTCAATCTTGAGTGTGGAGAGATAGTGCTTCCTGGCACTCCTGAGGGTAGAAACACACTTGTTTCGAGCTTGGTGGAAGGAACTGAGATCGCCTTCAGTTGGATTTGCCTTCCAAGACGCAAAGGCAAGTTGTTTCAGGGCAACTGCCTCACCACAAGATTCAGTGTACCATGGACGGGAGGAAGGGTAAGACAACTGAAGACGAGATGGGATAAATCTGTGCATGAGAGAGAGCAGTTTGCTTTGGAAGAATTCCCAGGAAGAATTGATGTCAGAGGCAGTAGAGAAGGGAGACCAGTCCAGTTGATTGATGGCTGCTTGCAGACCGTGCCAGTCGGCCTGAGTGAAATGCCAGACTCGTCGGCGCTGAGGAAGCTCTCTGAGAATGGCCAGTGAGATGTCCACTTTAACAAGCAGATGATCAGAAGAACCGATTGGAGCAGAAGAAGAGCAGCAGACATTTGCAGGGAAGTTAGTCATAACCAAGTCCAGAAGAGAAGATACTCCATTGACTGAGATCCGGGTCGGGAAATTGACAGATTGTGTCGGTCCCAATGAATCGCAGAAGTACTTTGCTGAGGTGCCATGGCTGGTGAGAGATGAACCCACACCCAGCCAGCTGGCATGATGACAGTTGAAGTCGCCACATATGAGGAAGAGAGAGTTTGGATGAGTTGATAGAAGTTGGTCCATGTTGTCCGACAGAGAAATGTAAATGGAGTCATCACTGTTTGGAGGATGGTACAGAACACATATGAACAAAAGGTGGGAGCGGAGAGGAAGCCGTAGCCAGAGGTACTCCTGTGGGTGGGGTGGAGAGAGGGCAGTGCAGGGAGAGTGAGGAAGAGAGTTTTTGAAAAAGGACAATGAGAGATAAAAGACGAATTGCAAGGACAATGAGAGATAAAGGACGAATTGCAAGGACAATGAGAGATAAAGGACGAATTGCAAGGACAATGAGAGATAAAGGACTAATTGCGAGGACAATGAGAGATAAAGGACGAATTGCAAGGACAATGAGAGATAAAGGATGAATTGCAAGGACAATGAGAGATAAAGGACGAATTGCAAGGACAATGAGAGATAAGGACGAATTGCAGGGGCAATGAGAAATAAAGGACTAATTGTGAGGACAATGACAGATAAAGGACGATTTGCAAGGACAATGAGAGATAAAGGACGAATTGTGAGGACAATGAGAGATAAAGGACGAATTGCAAGGACAATGAGAGATAAAGGACGAATTGCAAGGACAATGAGAGATAAAGGACGAATTGCAAGGACAATGAGAGATAAAGGACGAATTGCAAGGACAATGAGAGATAAAGGACGAATTGCAAGGACAATGAGAGATAAAGGACGAATTGCAAGGACAATGAGAGATAAAGGACGAATTGCAAGGACAATGAGAGATAAAGGACGAATTGCAAGGACAATGAGAGATAAAGGACTAATTGCGAGGAAAATGAGAGATAAAGGACAAATTGCAAGGACAATGAGAGATAAAGGACTAATTGCAAGGACAAAGAGAGATAAAGGACGAATTGCAAGGACAATGAGAGATAAAGGACTAATTGCAAGGACAATGAGAGATAAAGGACGAATTGCAAGGACAATGAGAGATAAAGGACGAATTGCAAGGACAATGAGAGATAAAGGACGAATTGCAAGGACAATTAGAGATAAAGGACGAATTGCAAGGACAATGAGAGATAAAGGACGAATTGCAAGGACAATGAGAGATAAAGGACGAATTGCAAGGACAATGAGAGATAAAGGACGAATTGCAAGGACAATTAGAGATAAAGGACGAATTGCAAGGACAATGAGAGATAAAGGACGAATTGCAAGGACAATGAGAGATAAAGGACGAATTGAAAGGACAATGAGAGATAAAGGACGAATTGCAAGGACAATGAGAGATAAAGGACGAATTGCAAGGACAATGAGAGATAAAGGACGAATTGCAAGGACAATTAGAGATAAAGGACGAATTGCAAGGACAATGAGAGACAAAGGACTAATTGCAAGGACAATGAGAGACAAAGGACTAATTGCAAGGACAATGAGAGACAAAGGACTAATTGCGAGGACAATGAGAGATAAAGGACGAATTGCAAGGACAATGAGAGATAAAGGACGAATTGCAAGGACAATGAGAGATAAAGGACGAATTGCAAGGACAATGAGAGATAAAGGACTAATTGCGAGGACAATGAGAGATAAAGGACGAATTGCAAGGACAATGAGATAAAGGACGAATTGCAAGGACAATGAGCGATAAAGGACGAATTACAAGGACAATGAGAGATAAAGGACGAATTGCAAGGACAATGAGAGATAAAGGACGAATTGCAGGGGCAATGAGATATAAAGGACTAATTGTGAGGACAATGACAGATAAAGGACGATTTGCAAGGACAATGAGAGATAAAGGACGAATTGTGAGGACAATGACAGATAAAGGACGAATTGCAAGGACAATGACAGATAAAGGACGAATTGCAAGGACAATGAGAGATAAAGGACGAATTGCAAGGACAATGAGAGATAAAGGACGAATTGCAAGGACAATGAGAGATAAAGGACGAATTGCAAGGACAATGAGAGATAAAGGACGAATTGCAAGGACAATGAGAGATAAAGGACGAATTGCAAGGACAATGAGAGATAAAGGACGAATTGCAAGGACATTGAGAGATAAAGGACTAATTGCGAGGACAATGAGAGATAAAGGACTAATTGCAAGGACAATGAGAGATAAAGGACTAATTGCAAAGACAATGAGAGATAAAGGACTAATTAGAAGGACAATGAGAGATAAAGGACGAATTGCAAGGACAATGAGAGATAAAGGACGAATTGCAAGGACAATGAGATAAAGGACTAATTGCGAGGACAATGAGAGATAAAGGACTAATTGCAAGGACAATGAGAGATAAAGGACGAATTGCAAGGACAATGAGAGATAAAGGACGAATTGCCAGGACAATGAGAGATAACGGACGAATTGCAATGACAATGAGAGATAAAGGACGAATTGCAAGGACAATGAGAGATAAAGGACGAATTGCAAGGACAATGAGATAAAGGACGAATTGCAAGGATAATGAGCGATAAAAGACTAATTGCAAGGACAATGGGAAAAAGGACGAATTGCAAGGACAATGGGAGATAAAGGACGAATTGCAAGGACAATGAGACATAAAGGACGAATTGCAAAGACAATGAGACATAAAGGACGAATTGCAAGGACAATGAGAGATAAAGGACGAATTGCAAGGACAATCAGAGATAAAGGACGAATTGCAAGGACAATGAGAGATAAAGGACGAATTGCAAGGACAATGAGAGATAAAAGACTAATTGCAAGGACAATGGGAAAAAGGACGAATTGCAAGGACAATGAGAGATAAAGGACGAATTGCAAGGACAATGAGACATAAAGGACGAATTGCAAGGACAATGAGACATAAAGGACGAATTGCAAGGACAATGAGAGATAAAGGACGAATTGCAAGGACAATCAGAGATAAAGGACGAATTGCAAGGACAATGAGAGATAAAGGACGAATTGCAAGGACAATGAGAGATAAAGGACTAATTGCAAGGACAATGAGAGATAAAGGACGAATTGCAAGGACAATGAGAGATAATGGACGAATTGCAAGGACAATCAGAGATAAAGGACGAATTGCAAGGACAATGAGAGATAAAGGACTAATTGCAAGGACAATGAGAGATAAAGGACGAATTGCAAGGACAATGAGAGATAAAGGACGAATTGCGAGGACAATGAGAGATAAAGGACGAATTGCAAGGACAATGAGAGATAAAGGACGAATTTTGAGGACAATGACAGATAAAGGACGAATTGCAAGGACAATGAGAGATAAAGGACGAATTGCAAGGACAATGAGAGATAAAGGACGAATTGCAAGGACAATGAGAGACAAAGGACGAATTGCAAGGACAATGAGAGACAAAGGACGAATTGCAAGGACAATGAGAGACAAAGGACGAATTGCAAGGACAATGAGAGATAAAGGACGAATTGCAAGGACAATGAGAGATAAAGGAAGAATTGCAAGGACAATGAGAGATAAAGGACGAATTGCAAGGACAATGAGAGATAAAGGACTATTTGCGAGGAAAATGAGAGATAAAGGACTAATTGCAAGGACAATGAGAGATAAAGGACTAATTGCAAGGACAATGAGAGATAAAGGACGAATTGCAAGGACAATGAGAGATAAAGGACGAATTGCAAGGACAATGAGAGACAAAGGACGAATTACAAGGACAATGAGAGACAAAGGACGAATTACAAGGACAATGAGAGATAAAGGACGAATTGCAAGGACAATGAGAGATAAAGGACTAATTGCAAAGGACAATGAGAGATAAAGGACGAATTGCAAGGACAATTTTTTTATTTTTTTTTGTATACAAGATCGAGGCTCGTGAAAGAGCTAACATTAATCACACAAAAAGACAAACCGACACACAAAACACAAAAAACAAGAGGAGCGGCAGACAAGATGGGGAGAGAGGGGGAAGGACACAAACACAACATTTGAGAGCAGGGACATCGGGAGTTCTTGGGGGGAGGTGGGAGAGGAATAAAACATATGAACACTGCAAGGACTCTGGGGTGAATTACCGGGGGTAGAAAAGATCAAGGTTTTCGATGGGGGAAGATAAGAGATGGTTGTGAACAGCTGTTTTAAAGACCTGGAGGGAGGAGTGGGATTGAAGGGAGTGGGGGAGTTTGTTCCAGAGGCGGGAGAAAAGGGGAATGAAAGAGTGAAGGTGAGCAGAGAGCCTAGACTTTGGCAGTTTAACCATAAGAGGGTTGCAGGCAGATCTTGTGCGACCTGAAGGAATATTGGGGGGACAGAGCACAGAGAGAGCTGGGGGAGCAAGGCCGGAGAGGAGTCGGTAGAAGACAGAAAGACCACCAACCTGCCTGCGGTGAGTGAGTGAAAGGCCCTCGGAGTTGACTACATCGCAGGAGATTCCAATGATTCTGAAAGCTTTGGCCTCAACAGCGTGAAGCCGAGCAAGGTGTGAGGCAGGAGCACCAGCCCAGAGGGGGGAACAGTATTCCATTGAGCTGCGGATGAAAGCCTTGTATGTGGTGAGGAGCTCAGGTGTGACAAGGAAGGACTTCGCACGACGGAGGATGCCCAGTCGGCGTCTGGCTTTGGAGGCCAGCTTGGAAATGTGGTTTTCCCAAGAAAGATCATGGCAGATAGTGAGACCCAAAAGCTTGAGCGACAGAACTTCTTGGAGAGGATTGTTGAGAAAGTAGATGGGAGGGTTGTCCAGTCGGTCATTTCGGAGAGACATTGTATGAGTGTGAGATTTGTCAGGATTGAAAGACATGTTCCACTTGTTTGACCAGTCTGTGATTTTGTCCAGGTCTGCAGAGAGTGAGGAGGCTGCAGACTGCCGATCTGAGGGATGAGGAATGGAGCGGCAGCTAGTGGAGTCATCAGCAAAGAGATAGAGAGGATTTTCCAGAGAGTCGGAGAGGTCATTGATGAAGACCAGAAATAGCACAGGGCCCAGAACACTACCTTGGGGAACTCCAGCCAGAACAGGTAGGGAAGATGAGAGAAATCCATTCAGGGCCACACGTTGCCTACGACCAGAGAGGAAATCCGCAAGTCATGAGTGGAGATTTCCCTGAATACCATAGGAGGTGAGTTTGGTGAGCAGAGCTGGGTGCCAGACCGTATCAAAGGCACGTGATATGTCAAGTGAGACAACTCTGATTTCCTGTTTGGCATTGAGGACCTCCATCCATTGTTGAGACAGCAGAAGCAACATGTCCAGAGTAGAATGACCTGGTCTGAATCCAAATTGATGATCAGCGATCAAGCCATTGGAGAAGAGGAAGGATTTGATATCTGAAGCAATGATGGATTCCATGACTTTGCTGATAATTGGGAGCAGGCTGATTGGTCTGTAGTTGCAAGGATCTGTTTTTGCACCTTTTTGTGTAAAGCTGTAATGTTTGCTGATTTCCAAGATGCTGGCAGATGACCTTGAGCAAAAGAGAGGGTGAAAAGAACAGAGAGAGTGTGAGATAGAGCGGCAGAGCAGGATTTTAGGACCCGAGGGCTAATGCCATCTGGTCCAGTTGCAGAATCAGTGTCGAGGTTTGATAAAAACTTCTCCACCTTGTCAGGAGAGAAGGACACAGAGTCCAGGAGCAGTTGGGTTCGACTGGGAAAGGTGGGAACAGAGAGAGATGGGTTTGGGACACAAGATATTGAGGCAAACACAGAGTTGAGGCATTTGGCTTTGTCACATGCGGTGTCAACTGTGTAGCCATTTGAGGTAAGGGAGGGGATGGAGGGGGAACAAACACCAGAAACGGATTTGACCAGACGCCACCAGGATTTGGAGGAAGGAGACAGGTTTGAGAGTTCAATCTTGAGTGTGGAGAGATAGTGCTTCCTGGCACTCCTGAGGGTAGAAACACACTTGTTTCGAGCATGGTGGAAGGAACTGAGATCGCCTTCAGTTGGATTTGCCTTCCAAGACGCAAAGGCAAGTTGTTTCAGGGCAACTGCCTCACCACAAGATTCAGTGTACCATGGACGGGAGGAAGGGTAAGACAACTGAAGACGAGATGGGATAAATCTGTGCATGAGAGAGAGAGCAGTTTGCTTTGGAAGAATTCCCAGGAAGAATTGATGTCAGAGGCAGTAGAGAAGGGAGACCAGTCCAGTTGATTGATGGCTGCTTGCAGACCGTGCCAGTCGGCCTGAGTGAAATGCCAGACTCGTCGGCGCTGAGGAGGCTCTCTGAGAATGGCCAGTGAGATGTCCACTTTAACAAGCACATGATCAGAAGAACCGATTGGAGCAGAAGAAGAGCAGCAGACATTTGCAGGGAAGTTAGTCATAACCAAGTCCAGAAGAGAAGATACTCCATTGACTGAGATCCGGGTCGGGAAATTGACAGATTGTGTCAGTCCCAATGAGTCGCAGAAGTCCTTTGCTGAGGTGCCATGGCTGGTGAGAGATGAACCCACACCCAGCCAGCTGGCATGATGACAGTTGAAGTCGCCACATATGAGGAAGAGAGAGTTTGGATGAGTTGATAGAAGTTGGTCCATGTTGTCCGACAGAGAAATGTAAATGGAGTCATCACTGTTTGGAGGATGGTACAGAACACATATGAACAAAAGGTGGGAGCGGAGAGGAAGCCGTAGCCAGAGGTACTCCTGTGGGTGGGGTGGAGAGAGGGCAGTGCAGGGAGAGTGAGGAAGAGAGTTTTTGATAAAGGACAATGAGAGATAAAGGACGAATTGCAAGGACAATGAGAGATAAAGGACGAATTGCAAGGACAATGAGAGATAAAGGACGAATTGCAAGGACAATGAGAGATAAAGGACTAATTGCGAGGACAATGAGAGATAAAGGACGAATTGCAAGGACAATGAGAGATAAAGGACGAATTGCAAGGACAATGAGTGATAAAGGACGAATTGCAAGGACAATGAGAGATAAAGGACGAATTGCAAGGACAATGAGAGATAAGGACGAATTGCAGGGGGAATGAGAAATAAAGGACTAATTGTGAGGACAATGACAGATAAAGGACGATTTGCAAGGACAATGAGAGATAAAGGACGAATTGCAAGGACAATGAGAGATAAAGGACGAATTGCAAGGACAATGAGAGATAAAGGACGAATTGCAAGGACAATGAGAGATAAAGGACGAATTGCAAGGACAATTTTCACTTGTCCTTGCTCATTTCACTCACTCACCGCAGGCAGGTAGGTGGTCTTTCTGTCTTCTACCGACTCCTCTCCGGCCTTGCACCCCCAGCTCTCTCTGTGCTCTGTCCCCCAAATATTCCTACAGGTCGCACAAGATCTGCCAGCAACCCTCTGATGGTTAAACTGCCGAAATCTCGGCTCTCTGCTCACCTTCACTCTTTCATTCCTCTTTTCTCCCGCCTCTGGAACAAACTCCCTCACTCCCTTCAATCCCACTCCTCCCTCCAGGTCTTTAAAACAGCTGTTCACCACCATCTCTTATCTTCCCCCATCCAAAACCTTGATCTTTTCTACCCCCGCTAATTCACCCCAGATCCACCTTGTTTGAAATTCCAACTTCTTTCCTGGAAGTCCTGGCAGTGTCCATATGTTTTATACCTCTCCCACCGCCCCCTTCCCATGCCCCCCCCCCCCAAAGCCCTCGCCCTCTCTCAGATCTCTCGATGTCTCCATGTCTCTCGGTCCCTGCTCTCAAATGTTGTGTTTGTGTCCTTCCCCCTCTCTCCCCATCTTGTCTACCGCTCCCGATGTTATATGTTTTATGTGTCGGTTTGTCTTTCTGTGTGATTAATGTTCGCTCTTTCACGAGCCTCGATCTTGTATACAAAAAAACAAAAAAACAAAAAAAAGAGAGATAAAGGACGAATTGCAAGGACAATGAGAGATAAAGGACGAATTGCAAGGACAATGAGAGATAAAGGACGAATTGCAAGGACAATGAGATATAAAGGACTAATTGTGAGGAAAATGAGAGATGAAGGACAAATTGCAAGGACAATGAGAGATAAAGGACTAATTGCAAGGACAAAGAGAGATAAAGGACGAATTGCAAGGACAATGAGAGATAAAGGACTAATTGCAAGGACAATGAGAGATAAAGGACGAATTGCAAGGACAATGAGAGATAAAGGACGAATTGCAAGGACAATGGGAGATAAAGGACGAATTGCAAGGACAATGAGAGATAAAGGACGAATTGCAAGGACAATGAGAGATAAAGGACGAATTGCAAGGACAATGAGAGATAAAGGACGAATTGCAAGGACAATGAGAGATAAAGGACGAATTGCAAGGACAATTAGAGATAAAGGACGAATTGCAAGGACAATGAGAGACAAAGGACTAATTGCGAGGACAATGAGAGATAAAGGACGAATTGCAAGGACAATGAGAGATAAAGGACTAATTGCGAGGACAATGAGAGATAAAGGACGAATTGCAAGGACAATGAGATAAAGGACGAATTGCAAGGACAATGAGCGATAAAGGACGAATTGCAAGGACAGTGAGAGATAAAGGACGAATTGCAAGGACAATGAGAGATAAAGGACGAATTGCAGGGGCAATTAGAAATAAAGGACTAATTGTGAGGACAATGACAGATAAAGGACGATTTTCAAGGACAATGAGAGATAAAGGACGAATTGTGAGGACAATGACAGATAAAGGACGAATTGCAAGGACAATGAGAGATAAAGGACGAATTGCAAGGACAATGAGAGATAAAGGACGAATTGCAAGGACAATGAGAGATAAAGGACGAATTGCAAGGACAATGAAAGATAAAGGACGAATTGCAAGGACAATTAGAGATAAAGGACGAATTGCAAGGACAATGAGAGACAAAGGACTAATTGCGAGGACAATGAGAGATAAAGGACGAATTGCAAGGACAATGAGAGATAAAGGACGAATTTCAAGGACAATGAGAGATAAAGGACGAATTGCTCGAACAATGAGAGATAAAGGACGAATTGCAAGGACAATGAGAGATAAAGGACGAATTGCAAGGTCAATGAGAGATAAAGGACGAATTGCAAGGACAATGAGATATAAAGGACTAATTGTGAGGAAAATGAGAGATGAAGGACAAATTGCAAGGCCAATGAGAGATAAAGGACTAATTGCAAGGACAAAGAGAGATAAAGGACGAATTGCAAGGACAATGAGAGATAAAGGACTAATTGCAAGGACAATGAGAGATAAAGGACGAATTGCAAGGACAATGAGAGACAAAGGACGAATTGCAAGGACAATGAGAGATAAAGGACGAATTGCAAGGACAATGAGAGATAAAGGACGAATTGCAAGGACAATGAGAGATAAAGGACGAATTGCAAGGACAATGAGAGATAAAGGACGAATTGCAAGGACAATGAGAGATAAAGGACGAATTGCAAGGACAATTAGAGATAAAGGACGAATTGCAAGGACAATGAGAGATAAAGGACGAATTGCAAGGACAATGACAGATAAAGGACGAATTGCAAGGACAATGAGAGATGAAGGACGAATTGCAAGGTCAATGAGAGATAAAGGACGAATTGCAAGGACAATGAGATATAAAGGACTAATTGTGAGGAAAATGAGAGATGAAGGACAAATTGCGAGGACAATGAGAGATAAAGGACGAATTGCAAGGACAATGAGATAAAGGACGAACTGCAAGGACAATGAGCGATGAAGGACGAATTGCAAGGACAATGAGAGATAAAGGACGAATTGCAAGGACAATGAGAGATAAAGGACGAATTGCAGGGGCAATGAGAAATAAAGGACTAATTGTGAGGACAATGACAGATAAAGGACGATTTTCAAGGACAATGAGAGATAAAGGACGAATTGTGAGGACAATGACAGATAAAGGACGAATTGCAAGGACAATGAGAGATAAAGGACGAATTGCAAGGACAATGAGAGATAAAGGACGAATTGCAAGGACAATGAGAGATAAAGGACGAATTGCAAGGACAATGAAAGATAAAGGACGAATTGCAAGGACAATTAGAGATAAAGGACGAATTGCAAGGACAATGAGAGACAAAGGACTAATTGCGAGGACAATGAGAGATAAAGGACGAATTGCAAGGACAATGAGAGATAAAGGACGAATTGCAAGGACAATGAGAGATAAAGGACGAATTGCAAGGACAATGAGAGATAAAGGACGAATTGGAAGGACAATGAGGGATAAAGGACTAATTGCAAGGACAATGAGAGATAAAGGACGAATTGCAAGGACAATGAGAGATAAAGGACGAATTGCAAGGACAATGAGAGATAAAGGACGAATTGCAAGGACAATGAGAGATAAAGGACGAATTGCAAGGGCAATGAGAGATAAAGGACGAATTGCAAGGACAATGAGAGATAAAGGACGAATTGCAAGGACAATGAGAGATAAAGGACGAATTGCAAGGACAATGAGAGATAAAGGACGAATTGCAAGGACAATGAGAGATAAAGGACGAATTGCAAGGACAATGAGAGATAAAGGACGAATTGCAAGGACATTGAGAGATAAAGGACTAATTGCAAGGACAATGAGAGATAAAGGACTAATTGCGAGGACAATGAGAGATAAAGGACGAATTGCAAGGACAATGAGAGATAAAGGACGAATTGCAAGGACAATGAGAGATAAAGGACGAATTGCGAGGACAATGAGAGATAAAGGACGAATTGCAAGGACAATGAGAGATAAAGGACGAATTGCAAGGACAATTAGAGATAAAGGACGAATTGCAAGGACAATGAGAGACAAAGGACTAATTGCGAGGACAATGAGAGATAAAGGACGAATTGCAAGGACAATGAGAGATAAAGGACTAATTGCGAGGACAATGAGAGATAAAGGACGAATTGCAAGGACAATGAGATAAAGGACGAATTGCAAGGACAATGAGCGATAAAGGACGAATTGCAAGGACAGTGAGAGATAAAGGACGAATTGCAAGGACAATGAGAGATAAAGGACGAATTGCAGGGGCAATTAGAAATAAAGGACTAATTGTGAGGACAATGACAGATAAAGGACGATTTTCAAGGACAATGAGAGATAAAGGACGAATTGTGAGGACAATGACAGATAAAGGACGAATTGCAAGGACAATGAGAGATAAAGGACGAATTGCAAGGACAATGAGAGATAAAGGACGAATTGCAAGGACAATGAGAGATAAAGGACGAATTGCAAGGACAATGAAAGATAAAGGACGAATTGCAAGGACAATTAGAGATAAAGGACGAATTGCAAGGACAATGAGAGACAAAGGACTAATTGCGAGGACAATGAGAGATAAAGGACGAATTGCAAGGACAATGAGAGATAAAGGACGAATTTCAAGGACAATGAGAGATAAAGGACGAATTGCTCGAACAATGAGAGATAAAGGACGAATTGCAAGGACAATGAGAGATAAAGGACGAATTGCAAGGTCAATGAGAGATAAAGGACGAATTGCAAGGACAATGAGATATAAAGGACTAATTGTGAGGAAAATGAGAGATGAAGGACAAATTGCAAGGCCAATGAGAGATAAAGGACTAATTGCAAGGACAAAGAGAGATAAAGGACGAATTGCAAGGACAATGAGAGATAAAGGACTAATTGCAAGGACAATGAGAGATAAAGGACGAATTGCAAGGACAATGAGAGACAAAGGACGAATTGCAAGGACAATGAGAGATAAAGGACGAATTGCAAGGACAATGAGAGATAAAGGACGAATTGCAAGGACAATGAGAGATAAAGGACGAATTGCAAGGACAATGAGAGATAAAGGACGAATTGCAAGGACAATGAGAGATAAAGGACGAATTGCAAGGACAATTAGAGATAAAGGACGAATTGCAAGGACAATGAGAGATAAAGGACGAATTGCAAGGACAATGACAGATAAAGGACGAATTGCAAGGACAATGAGAGATGAAGGACGAATTGCAAGGTCAATGAGAGATAAAGGACGAATTGCAAGGACAATGAGATATAAAGGACTAATTGTGAGGAAAATGAGAGATGAAGGACAAATTGCGAGGACAATGAGAGATAAAGGACGAATTGCAAGGACAATGAGATAAAGGACGAACTGCAAGGACAATGAGCGATGAAGGACGAATTGCAAGGACAATGAGAGATAAAGGACGAATTGCAAGGACAATGAGAGATAAAGGACGAATTGCAGGGGCAATGAGAAATAAAGGACTAATTGTGAGGACAATGACAGATAAAGGACGATTTTCAAGGACAATGAGAGATAAAGGACGAATTGTGAGGACAATGACAGATAAAGGACGAATTGCAAGGACAATGAGAGATAAAGGACGAATTGCAAGGACAATGAGAGATAAAGGACGAATTGCAAGGACAATGAGAGATAAAGGACGAATTGCAAGGACAATGAAAGATAAAGGACGAATTGCAAGGACAATTAGAGATAAAGGACGAATTGCAAGGACAATGAGAGACAAAGGACTAATTGCGAGGACAATGAGAGATAAAGGACGAATTGCAAGGACAATGAGAGATAAAGGACGAATTGCAAGGACAATGAGAGATAAAGGACGAATTGCAAGGACAATGAGAGATAAAGGACGAATTGGAAGGACAATGAGGGATAAAGGACTAATTGCAAGGACAATGAGAGATAAAGGACGAATTGCAAGGACAATGAGAGATAAAGGACGAATTGCAAGGACAATGAGAGATAAAGGACGAATTGCAAGGACAATGAGAGATAAAGGACGAATTGCAAGGGCAATGAGAGATAAAGGACGAATTGCAAGGACAATGAGAGATAAAGGACGAATTGCAAGGACAATGAGAGATAAAGGACGAATTGCAAGGACAATGAGAGATAAAGGACGAATTGCAAGGACAATGAGAGATAAAGGACGAATTGCAAGGACAATGAGAGATAAAGGACGAATTGCAAGGACATTGAGAGATAAAGGACTAATTGCAAGGACAATGAGAGATAAAGGACTAATTGCGAGGACAATGAGAGATAAAGGACGAATTGCAAGGACAATGAGAGATAAAGGACGAATTGCAAGGACAATGAGAGATAAAGGACGAATTGCAAGGACAATGAGAGATAAAGGACTAATTGCGAGGACAATGAGAGATAAAGGACGAATTGCAAGGACAATGAGAGATAAAGGACGAATTGCAAGGACAATGAGAGATAAAGGACTAATTGCGAGGACAATGAGAGATAAAGGACGAATTGCAAGGACAATGAGAGATAAAGGACGAATTGCAAGGACAATGAGAGATAAAGGACGAATTGCAAGGACAATGAGATAAAGGACGAACTGCAAGGACAATGAGCGATGAAGGACGAATTGCAAGGACAATGAGAGATAAAGGACGAATTGCAAGGACAATGAGAGATAAAGGACGAATTGCAGGGGCAATGAGAAATAAAGGACTAATTGTGAGGACAATGACAGATAAAGGACGATTTTCAAGGACAATGAGAGATAAAGGACGAATTGTGAGGACAATGACAGATAAAGGACGAATTGCAAGGACAATGAGAGATAAAGGACGAATTGCAAGGACAATGAGAGATAAAGGACGAATTGCAAGGACAATGAGAGATAAAGGACGAATTGCAAGGACAATGAAAGATAAAGGACGAATTGCAAGGACAATTAGAGATAAAGGACGAATTGCAAGGACAATGAGAGACAAAGGACTAATTGCGAGGACAATGAGAGATAAAGGACGAATTGCAAGGACAATGAGAGATAAAGGACGAATTGCAAGGACAATGAGAGATAAAGGACGAATTGCAAGGACAATGAGAGATAAAGGACGAATTGGAAGGACAATGAGGGATAAAGGACTAATTGCAAGGACAATGAGAGATAAAGGACGAATTGCAAGGACAATGAGAGATAAAGGACGAATTGCAAGGACAATGAGAGATAAAGGACGAATTGCAAGGACAATGAGAGATAAAGGACGAATTGCAAGGGCAATGAGAGATAAAGGACGAATTGCAAGGACAATGAGAGATAAAGGACGAATTGCAAGGACAATGAGAGATAAAGGACGAATTGCAAGGACAATGAGAGATAAAGGACGAATTGCAAGGACAATGAGAGATAAAGGACGAATTGCAAGGACAATGAGAGATAAAGGACGAATTGCAAGGACATTGAGAGATAAAGGACTAATTGCAAGGACAATGAGAGATAAAGGACTAATTGCGAGGACAATGAGAGATAAAGGACGAATTGCAAGGACAATGAGAGATAAAGGACGAATTGCAAGGACAATGAGAGATAAAGGACGAATTGCAAGGACAATGAGAGATAAAGGACTAATTGCGAGGACAATGAGAGATAAAGGACGAATTGCAAGGACAATGAGAGATAAAGGACGAATTGCAAGGACAATGAGTGATAAAGGACGAATTGCAAGGACAATGAGAGATAAAGGACGAATTGCAAGGACAATGAGAGATAAGGACGAATTGCAGGGGCAATGAGAAATAAAGGACTAATTGTGAGGACAATGACAGATAAAGGACGATTTGCAAGGACAATGAGAGATAAAGGACGAATTGCAAGGACAATGAGAGATAAAGGACGAATTGCAAGGACAATGAGAGATAAAGGACGAATTGCAAGGACAATGAGAGATAAAGGCCGAATTGCAAGGACAATGAGATATAAAGGACTAATTGTGAGGAAAATGAGAGATGAAGGACAAATTGCAAGGACAATGAGAGATAAAGGACTAATTGCAGGGACAAAGAGAGATAAAGGACGAATTGCAAGGACAATGAGAGATAAAGGACTAATTGCAAGGACAATGAGAGATAAAGGACGAATTGCAAGGACAATGAGAGATAAAGGACGAATTGCAAGGACAATGGGAGATAAAGGACGAATTGCAAGGACAATGAGAGATAAAGGACGAATTGCAAGGACAATGAGAGATAAAGGACGAATTGCAAGGACAATGAGAGATAGAGGACGAATTGCAAGGACAATGAGAGATAAAGGACGAATTGCAAGGACAATTAGAGATAAAGGACGAATTGCAAGGACAATGAGAGATAAAGGACGAATTGCAAGGACAATGAGAGATAAAGGACGAATTGCAAGGACAATGAGAGATAAAGGACGAATTGAAAGGACAATGAGAGATAAAGGACGAATTGCAAGGACAATGAGAGATAAAGGACGAATTGCAAGGACAATTAGAGATAAAGGACGAATTGCAAGGACAATGAGAGACAAAGGACTAATTGCGAGGACAATGAGAGATAAAGGACGAATTGCAAGGACAATGAGAGATAAAGGACTCATTGCGAGGACAATGAGAGATAAAGGACGAATTGCAAGGACAATGAGATAAAGGACGAATTGCAAGGACAATGAGCGATAAAGGACGAATTGCAAGGACAATGAGAGATAAAGGACGAATTGCAAGGACAATGAGAGATAAAGGACGAATTGCAGGGGCAATGAGAAATAAAGGACTAATTGTGAGGACAATGACAGATAAAGGACGATTTTCAAGGACAATGAGAGATAAAGGACGAATTGTGAGGACAATGACAGATAAAGGACGAATTGCAAGGACAATGAGAGATAAAGGACGAATTGCAAGGACAATGAGAGATAAAGGACGAATTGTAAGGACAATGAGAGATAAAGGACGAATTGCAAGGACAATGAAAGATAAAGGACGAATTGCAAGTACAATTAGAGATAAAGGACGAATTGCAAGGACAATGAGAGACAAAGGACTAATTGCGAGGACAATGAGAGATAAAGGACGAATTGCAAGGACAATGAGAGATAAAGGACGAATTTCAAGGACAATGAGAGATAAAGGACGAATTGCTCGGACAATGAGAGATAAAGGACGAATTGCAAGGACAATGAGAGATAAAGGACGAATTGCAAGGTCAATGAGAGATAAAGGACGAATTGCAAGGACAATGAGATATAAAGGACTAATTGTGAGGAAAATGAGAGATGAAGGACAAATTGCAAGGACAATGAGAGATAAAGGACTAATTGCAAGGACAAAGAGAGATAAAGGACGAATTGCAAGGACAATGAGAGATAAAGGACTAATTGCAAGGACAATGAGAGATAAAGGACGAATTGCAAGTACAATGAGAGATAAAGGACGAATTGCAAGGACAATGAGAGATAAAGGACGAATTGCAAGGACAATGAGAGATAAAGGACGAATTGCAAGGACAATGAGAGATAAAGGACGAATTGCAAGGACAATGAGAGATAAAGGACGAATTGCAAGGACAATGAGAGATAAAGGACGAATTGCAAGGACAATTAGAGATAAAGGACGAATTGCAAGGACAATGAGAGATAAAGGACGAATTGCAAGGACAATGACAGATAAAGGATGAATTGCAAGGACAATGAGAGATGAAGGACGAATTGCAAGGACAATGAGAGATAAAGGACGAATTGCAAGGACAATGAGAGATAAAGGACGAATTGCAAGGACAATTAGAGATAAAGGACGAATTGCAAGGACAATGAGAGACAAAGGACTAATTGCGAGGACAATGAGAGATAAAGGACGAATTGCAAGGACAATGAGAGATAAAGGACTAATTGCGAGGACAATGAGAGATGAAGGACGAATTGCAAGGACAATGAGATAAAGGACGAACTGCAAGGACAATGAGCGATAAAGGACGAATTGCAAGGACAATGAGAGATAAAGGACGAATTGCAAGGACAATGAGAGATAAAGGACGAATTGCAGGGGCAATGAGAAATAAAGGACTAATTGTGAGGACAATGACAGATAAAGGACGATTTTCAAGGACAATGAGAGATAAAGGACGAATTGTGAGGACAATGACAGATAAAGGACGAATTGCAAGGACAATGAGAGATAAAGGACGAATTGCAAGGACAATGAGAGATAAAGGACGAATTGCAAGGACAATGCGAGATAAAGGACGAATTGCAAGGACAATGAAAGATAAAGGACGAATTGCAAGGACAATTAGAGATAAAGGACGAATTGCAAGGACAATGAGAGACAAAGGACTAATTGCGAGGACAATGAGAGATAAAGGACGAATTGCAAGGACAATGAGAGATAAAGGACGAATTGCAAGGACAATTAGAGATAAAGGACGAATTGCAAGGACAATGAGAGATAAAGGACGAATTGCAAGGACAATGAGAGATAAAGGACGAATTGCAAGGACAATGAGAGATAAAGGACGAATTGTAAGGACAATGAGGGATAAAGGACTAATTGCAAGGACAATGAGAGATAAAGGACGAATTGCAAGGACAATGAGAGATAAAGGACGAATTGCAAGGACAATGAGAGATAAAGGACGAATTGCAAGGACAATGAGAGATAAAGGACGAATTGCAAGGACAATGAGAGATAAAGGACGAATTGCAAGGACAATGAGAGATAAAGGACGAATTGCAAGGACATTGAGAGATAAAGGACTAATTGCAAGGACATTGAGAGATAAAGGACTAATTGCAAGGACAATGAGAGATAAAGGACTAATTGCGAGGACAATGAGAGATAAAGGACGAATTGCGAGGACAATGAGAGATAAAGGACGAATTCCTGGGACAATGAGAGATAAAGGACTAATTGCGAGGAAAATGAGAGATAAAGGACTAATTGAGAGGACAATGAGAGATAAAGGACTAATTGTGAGGACAATGAGAGATAAAGGACGAATTGCGAGGACAATGAGAGATAAAGGACGAATTCCTGGGACAATGAGAGATAAAGGACGAATTGCGAGGACAATGAGAGATAAAGGACGAATTCCTGGGACAATGAGAGATAAAGGACGAATTCCTGGGACAATGAGAGATAAAGGACGAATTGCAAGGACAATGAGAGATAAAGGACTAATTGCGAGGACAATGAGAGATAAAGGACGAATTGCGAGGACAATGAGAGATAAAGGACGAATTCCTGGGACAATGAGAGATAAAGGACTAATTGCGAGGACAATGATAGATAAAGGACTAATTGCAAGGACAATGAGAGATAAAGGACGAATTGCAAGGACAATGAGAGATAAAGGACGAATTGCAAGGACAATGAGAGATAAAGGACGAATTGCAAGGACAATGAGAGATAAAGGACTAATTGCGAGGCCAATGAGAGATTAAGAACGAATTGCGAGGACAATGAGAGATAAAGGACCAATTGCCAGGACAATGAGAGATAAAGGACGAATTGCAAGGACAATGAGAGATAAAGGACGAATTTCAAGGACAATGAGAGATAAAGGACGAATTGCTCGGACAATGAGAGATAAAGGACGAATTGCGAGGACAATGAGAGATAAAGGACTAATTGCGAGGACAATGAGAGATAAAGGACGAATTGCAAGGACAATGAGAGATGCAATACGTACCTCTGTGCTTGAAAGCATCTGCATTGAGGTGATCGACCGTTCGAGTTTTCCTGAGAGTGATAAGCTCTTTCACAACACACCTGAGCACACTGCAGATGAAGGTTTTTCCTTGTAAGTTTGAATCCCCTTCTGCACCACACAACGTCCCATCATATACAAAGAAGCCCGGATGTTTGTCCCAACGGGATGTTATGAATGACGAAATGCTTCTCATGGTGCGAGTTCAAGTTCCTTCTTTGCCGTTTGGTTCAGTGGGTTAATGCGTGTGGTTGAATTGAGGATTTCAGGTTCGAATTCCATCCTTTCTCCCTATATCATTTCAGGATTATAAAATACTTGATTGAGAAACTTATTCAGACTTCTCTAACCATCAGGTTTGGTGAGTGGTTGAACATCTTTGTCTCATAGGAGGGTTGCATATTCGGGGGGAGAAGAAAGAATGAGTGATAAAAAGGAAATAAAAAGAAAATGCAAAATTCTCAAAGAAGTCGCTTAAGTGGAGAAGAGCACTCCTTATACAAGGTTGAGTCGTTTTAAAAAAAATGGTGCCCTTTGCATGTTGAAAAATAACCACCTTTCGGGAGGAATGCTGTGCGCTTGTTACCAGAAAAAGGCATCGTTTTTGGTGAAAAAGGCATCGTTTTTGGTGAAAAAGGCATCGTTTTTGGTGAAAAAGGCATCGTTTTTGGTGAAAAAGGCATCGTTTTTGGTGAAAAAGGCATCGTTTTTGGTGAAAAAGGCATCGTTTTTGGTGAAAAAGGCATCGTTTTTGGTGAAAAAGGCATCGTTTTTGGTGAAAAAGGCATCGTTTTTGGTGAAAAAGGCATCGTTCTTGGTGAAAAAGGCATCGTTTTTGGTGAAAAGGCATCGTTTTTGTAATGAAAGAAATGCTATTTTCAATGTTTTTTCTGTTTCTTTTTATCCCTCCCCCCCCCAACCCACCCCAATGTATCGATACATACCAAAGTACAACGGCACTCTGTAGAGAGCATACCTCCATCAGGTGAACAGTTTACGTTTTGTATCCCAGAGTAGACCAGAAAATCACAATACAGAGTCACATTTAATCAAAATCATCCGTCCACAACTTTTTGAGATATCCTGTTTTGTATTATTTTTGGCCCGATCATGCAATGGTGAAGAATCACTTAAAAAATTATGCTAGCCGGATCCGGATCTGGATCTTCACCAAAATTGAATTGATTCTTCCTTGCCAGACGCAAAACCTGTCCACCGCTTCGTCCAAATCCATCCATAACTTTTTGAGATATGCAGCTATATGTTGGTTTTAGCCCTTTCACTCAATGGTGAAGAATCACTTTAAAACTCTAGTAGCCGGATCCGAATCCGGATCTTCACCAACATCTAATAATTTCGTCCTTGTCACATACACCACGTCTCTGCCAAATTTCGACGGAATCTGTCCACAACTTTTTGTGACACCTTGTTCACAAACAAACAAACAAACAGACAGACAGACAGGGGTGAAAACATAACCTGCATGCACCTTTGGTAGCGGAGGTAAAGATGCCTTCTACATCTCTTCCTCTGTTTCTCTCCGTCTTTGTCTTCCTTTTCCTAATTAAAATTTTCTCAATTAAGCCCCCATGGTTCTCTCAACCACACCACTGGTGTGAGATGCACAGTACTTTTATACACTTGTGAATTACATTTACAACTAGAAAGCATCTCAAAATGGAAAGCCCATACGTGTCCGTTACGTACTCAAACTAAACATGATGAAAACAGCAAAAAATCATAGGATATATGTATTCAGCATAGACCTGAAAACAGCTTTTAAAAATCTTACATTTAATTACTTATTGTTACCTATATTCTCATTGTAAAAGCTTGTAGAAAATTCGATGACAAAAGCTCAGATGGTAAAAATGTTATGGCATGGACAGACACACTGAAGATCAAATGGTAAATAAATAATGAAACATGGAAGCCATTAAAACACCTGGCCGTCTCGTGCTGTGCAGTGTAGCTGGGATAACAAGGGCGATTAATACTTACTATGACGCTCTGACATTTTCACCTAATTCTCCATATTGGTGTTGATCCAGACTTCACTCTTGTTATGAGCTTGATGACTCTGCTTTCATTTATTCGTGACTATCAAGGCATAAATCTCAGGTTGCATAGACCCGAGTGCCGCACGGACGGCATCCTAGTTTGGAGGTGATCCGTCGGCATAATTCATGTGCATGATGTCCGTTTCATGTCACATCTCGGCTCAGTGTGCTCCCTTCGTTTAATTTACCATTCCTGACTGCAAACCTCCTCACCGGTGATCAGCAGGGCAGAGACAAAGTGTTCATGTGGCAGATGCCACTTGTTGCTAACAGGTCGTGCAGCAAGTGTTGTGATGGGACTGGATCCGTGCCCTGCTGCCTCGTCAAGTTAGGGGGTACGATTTGTATGTAATATATATATACATATATATACATATATATATATATATATATATATATATATATATAGTTACGTGCTCCTCCCCGACCCCCTGGTCACGGTGTACCTCCGAGCCCCGAGAGGAGTCACGGCAGAAAAATGTGTTATTCTGTATGTCAAAGATCAATGGTGAAGCCACACCAATTGTTACCAACATCGTTATTTAGAATGGGCCTGCCTTGGGAGTCAAGGATTTTGTGCCTTTCCATAGAAGCCATTCTATAGGGTTCTATTGAAACAGGTCTATAGGATTCTAAAGAACGATCCTGTAGGATTCTATAGAAACCGCTCCAACAGATTGTATAGAAAGTGCTCTTCAGGATTCTACAGAAAACATGTTCTATATGAAAGTTGTTCTATAGAAACTCTATTAGATTGTTCTATAGGATGTCGATAAGACTTCAATAGAAACATTTTTATGGAATCTCCATAGAACATTTTTTGCAGGGTAAATACAGGACATCACAACAATAGACATGCTGCACTGTAGACATAGAGTACATCACAACAATAGACATGCTGCGCTGTAGACATAGAGTACATCATAACAATAGACATGCTGCACTGTAGACATAGAGTACATCACAATAATAGCCATGCTGCACTGTAGACATAGAGTACATCACAACAATAGACATGCTGCACTGTAGACAGAGAGTACATCACAACATAGACATGCTGCACTGTAGACATAGAGTACATAATAATAATAGATATGCTGCACTGTAGACATAGAGTACACCACAACATTAGACATGCTGCAATGTAAACATAGATTACATCACAATAATAGACATGCTGCACTGTCGAAATAGAGTACATCATAATAATAGACATGTTGCACTGTAGACAGAGCACATCACAGTAATAGACATGCTGCACAGTCGAAATACAGTACATCACAATAATAGACAGGCTGCACTGTCGAAATACAGTACATCACAATAGACATGCTGCACTGTCGAAATACAGTACATCACAATAATAGACATGCTGCACTGTCGAAATACAGTACACCACAATTATAGACATGCTGCACTGTAGACATCGAGCACATTGAAGCGCGGTGTTACGCACGCTGCTTGTAAGCAAAGAGGAAGCGGACAACGCGGTAAGTTGTAAGAGTCTTTAATCAAGAGCTCCACTGTAACACTGGAGCGTTCCGGGCTGCGCACCCGGTGTATATCCCGCGGCCACGCCTACCCCTCGGGCGTGGCCGCCGCCCACTTGGCGCGCGGAATGATGTCATCACGCCAGTGAGCTTTCGTGTCCGCCACACGCGCCCCCCCAGAATTCCCGCGCACCTGGAGGGCCAGTTTGCGGGGCAAACGGATGACCCGGCCGAAGCGCCCTCTGGCGACTGGCGGCGTCCGGGGTGCAGGGATGCCAGCTGGGATGCCTCCGGCTGCACCCGGGATGGGTGCAGGCTCGGGGGGCAGCATGCCGGGCGGTGCCGGGGGTCCGCCCGCCGGGGGGCGGCCCCGACGCGGGGGCCGGGCCACCTGCGGTGGGTGGTCCACGTCGAGGTGGGCCGGCTTGAGGCGGTCTATGGAGACATGGTCAGGAGTGCCGACGATGTCCAAGGTGAAATGTTTCACCCCGGTCTCCAGCACGCGGAAAGGCCCATCGTACGGAGGCCGCAGTGGTGTCCGGTGGGCGTCGTGCCAGACGAAGACGTACTCCGCGGTGCGAAGCTCCTGGGCGACGTGGGTAGGTGGGTTCCCGTGGTGCGCCGTGGGCACCGGGGCGAACCTCTGGGCGGTCTCCTGCAGCACGGAGCGCTCCTGCGCCGTGAACCATGGTGCCGTGGAGTCGGGGAGGAACTCGCCCGGTACCCACAGCGGTTGCCCGAAGACCAACTCCGCCGCGGATGCACGCAGGTCGTCCTTGGGCGCCGTCCGGAGGCCCAGCAGCACCCAGGGGAGCCTGTCGACCCAGCCGCCATCGCGGAGGGTCGCCCGGAGCGCGGCCTTCAACGAGCGGTGGAACCGCTCGCACAGGCCATTAGCCTGGGGGTGGTAGGCCGTGGTGCGGTGCAGCTGGACCCCGAGCCCCCGCGCGACCGCCCCCCAGAGCTCCGAGGTGAACTGGGGGCCACGGTCGGACGAGATGTCCGAGGGGGCGCCGAACCGGGCGACCCAGGTGGTGATGAACGCCTGCGCGACGTCCGCCGCCGTCGTTGACGCCAAAGCCACGGCCTCCGGCCACAGGGTGGTGCGGTCCATCATGGTCAGGACGTGGGTGAAACCCTGCGAGGGGGGCAGAGGTCCCACCAGGTCCACGTCAACGTGGTCAAACCGACGTTCCAGCACTGCAAACGGGGCCAATGGGGCCTGGGTGTGTCTGCACCTTCGCGCGCTGGCACGCGAGGCACGTCCTGGCCCAGCCGCGGACGGCCTTCCGGAGGCCATGCCAGACAAACTTGTCGGCGATCAACCTCTGGGAGGCCCTCGTGCCCGGGTGGGACAGGCCGTGGATGGCGTCGAAAATCTGGCGCTGCCAGCCCGCGGGCACGATGGGGCGAGGCCGCCCGAGGGAGACGTCGCACCAGAGGGCCGTGCCCGCACCATTGAATGGCACCTCGGTGACGTGGAGGCCCGTAATGGTGGTCCGCAAGGCCTGGACGTCGGGGTCGGCGGCCTGGTCCGCTGCCATCCGGGCATAGTCGATGCCGAGGTGGACCGCGTGGGCAACGGACCGGGAAAGGCAATCTGCCACCGGGTTGTCCTTCCCCGCGACGTGCCGGATGTCCGTCGTGTATTCGGACACGCCCGAGAGGTGACGCTGCTGCCGGACCGACCACGGCTCGGCGACCTTGCCCATCACGAACACCAGTGGCTTGTGGTCGACCAAGGCCATGAACGCACGGCCCTCGAGCAGATGGCGGAAGTGCCTGACCGCCAGGTGGAGCCCGAGCAACTCGCGGTCGAAGGTACTGTACCGGCGTTCGGGCGGGCGAAGCTGCCGGCTGAAGAACGCCAGCGGTTGCCAAGCTCCACGCACCCATTGCTCGTGCACCGCGCCCACCGCGTAGTCCGAGGCGTCGGTGGTGAGGGCGATTGGTGCATCGGGTGCGCGAGCATGGTGGCGTTAGCCAAGGCGAGCTTCGCGCCCACGAACGCCGCGTCCATCTGCTCGGTCCAGGTGACGTCACCTTTGCCCGGCTTCCCTCGGAGGGCCTCGTGCAGGGGGCACAGGAGCTGGGCGATGCGGGGCAGGAACCGATGGTAAAAGTTTACCATGCCCAGGAACTCCTGGAGCCCCCTGATCGTGCGGGGGCGCGGAAACCCCTTCACTGCCTCCACCTTGGCCGGTAGGGGGACGGCCCCGTGCCTGGTGACGCGGTGCCCCAAAAAGTCGATTTCAGTGACACCGAACCGGCACTTGGCGGGGTTCACGATCAGGCCGTGCTGGCCCAGGCGTTCGAAGAGCGTGCGGAGATGGTGGAGGTGCTCTTCGCGGGACACGCTTGGGATGAGGATATCATCCAGATAGACGTAGACGAAATCCAAGTCACGCAAGACGCTGTCCATGAGGCGCTGGAACGCCTGAGCCGCATTCTTCAAACCGAAGGGCATCCAAAGAAATTCGAAAAGACCGAACGGCATGATGACAGCCGTCTTCGGGATGTCCTCCGGCCTGACGGGGACCTGGTGGTAACCGCATATGAGGTCCACCTTCGAGAAGAAGGACATATTCGCCAAGCGGGCGGAAAAGTCCTGAATATTGGGGACGGGGTAGCGGTCGGCGGTGGTGGCATCGTTGAGACGGCGGTAGTCCCCGCATGGTCGCCATCCCCCGCCGGGCTTGGGCACGATGTGGAGCGGCGACGCCCAAGCACTCTCGGAGTGCTGCACGATGCCGAGCCGCTCCAGCATAGCAAACTCGGCTTTAGCAACCGCGAGCTTCGTCGGCTCGAGGCGGCGTGCCTGGGCGTAGACCGGTGGCCCGGCGGTGGGGATGTGATGTTCCACCCCGTGCTTGATGGTCCCCGTCGAGAAGGTGGGCCTCGTGAGGGCCGGGAAATGGGCGAGGAGGCGGGTGAATTCATCCGCTGCCGGAAGCGTGCAGATGAGCCTGGCCGGAACCGAACCACTCAGCAAGCCGCTCGATGAGCCGCTCTGTGAGCTGCTCAACGAGGCGATCAGCGCACAAGCGAGCGAGCTGAATGTCTCGGCCTGGACAAGCCTTCTGTGCTTTACGTCCACCAAGAGGCCATTGGCACAAAGAAAGTCCGCGCCAAGCAGTGCCATAGGCACGTCGGCAGTCACGAACGACAAGCGGAAAACCTGCCCTCCGAACCGCAGAGAAAGGCAGCGTTTCCCATATGTGCGAATGGGCGTACCGTTGGCAGCAAGCAGAGCGGGACCCCGGCCCCCGGTCTGCTTGTCGGACGTACCGGCGGGAACGAAACTCACCTGCGCTCCCGTGTCGCACAGATAACGGCGCCCGGATAAGGTGTCCGTTATGTACAGGAGGCTGTTTAATCGGCCGGCGCTCAGTGCCACTACCGAGGGCCGGCCCGGGCGTTTCCCTACCTGCCGAATGAGCACGGCGGGCGACATTGCCGGGCCTCGTGGCCGAACCTAGCGTGGAAATGGCACCAGGTTTGCGGCGAAGCCGGAGGCTGCGGTTTCCGCTGTGGTGGTGGGCGGGGCGTGGTGGCTGCCATGAGGCGCCCCTCGGAGTAGGGGTGGGCACCCGCAGGAGGTTCAGCGGCTACGCGGTGCGTCGCGTAGTAGGGGTGGGCACCCGCAGCAGTTTCGGGCTCGGGAGCCGCTACGGCCGCACCGAAACTCGCCTGCGTGTCGAAAGCTGCGTATAACTTGTCAGCCTCGGCCGCGAGCGCTCGGGGTTCCGTTGTCGCAGAACCGGCCAACGCGAGGCGTACTCGTGCCGGCAGCTGGCATCGAAATAACGCCCGGAATAGAGCGTTCGGGGATTCGTCGCCCATGAGCGACAGCATATGGTCCATTCGGACCGATGGTCGCATGTCACCAAGCTCGGGGAGGTCCAAGAGGCGATCGGCCCGTGCGTCCACAGTGAGGCCGAACGTGGCGAGGAGGAGACGCTTGATCGCCTCGTACCTGTCGTCGGCCGGTGGGTTCCTCAGGACCGACACGACACGGGCGGCCGTGCCGGCCCCGAGGGAGGCAACCACGTGGAGGTAGCGTGTCTCGTCCGCCGTGATGCCTCGAAGCCTGAACTGGGCTTCGGCCTGCAGGAACCAGATCTCCGCCTGAGCTTCCCAGAACTCGGGGAGCTTTATCGCTACCGCGTTGGCTGCCATGGCTGTGGCGGGTTCGGGTGGTCAGTGACGGCTGACCAGAACGTCGGAGGTCACCAATGAAGCGCGGTGTTACTTGCGCTGCTTGTAAGCAAGGAGGAAGCGGACAACGCGGTAAGTTGTAAGAGTCTTTATTCAAGAGCTCCACTGTAACAATGGAGCGTTCCGGGCTGCGCACCCGGTGTATATCCCGCGGCCACGCCTACCCCTCGGGCGTGGCCGCCGCCCACTTGGCGCGCGGAATGATGTCATCACGCCAGTGAGCTTTCATGTCCACCACAACATCACAATAATAAACATGCTGCACTGTCGAAATACAGTACATCACAATAATACACATGCTGCACTGTCGAAATACAGTACATCACAACAATAGACATGCTGCACTGTCGAAATACAGCACACCACAACAATAGACATGCTGCACAGTCGAAATACAGTACATCACAACAATAGACATACTGCACTGTAGACATAGAGCACATCACAATAATAGACATGCTGCACTGTCGAAATACAATACATCGCGACAATAGACATGCTGCACTGTCGAAATACAGCACATCACAATAATAGACATGCTGCACTGTCGAAATACAGTACATCACAACAATAGACATGCTGCATTGTTGAAATACAGTACATCACAACAATAGACATGCTGCACTGTCGAAATACAGTACATCACAACAATAGACATGCTGCACTGTCGAAATACAGTACATCACAACAATAGACATGCTGCACAATCGAAATACAGTACATCACAACAATAGACATGCTGCACTGTAGACATAGAGCACATCACAATAATAGACATGCTGCACTGTCGAAATACAGTACATCACAACAATAGACATGCTGCACTGTCGAAATACAGTACATCGCAATAATAGACATGCTGCACAGTCGAAATACAGTACATCACAACAACAGACATGCTGCACTGTAGACAAAGAGTACATCACAATAATAGACACGCTGCACTGTAGACATGGATTACATCACAATAATAGACATGCTGCACTGTAGACATAGATTACATCACACCAATAGACATGCTGCACTTTAGACATAGAGTACATCACAACAATGGACATGCTGCACTGTAGACATAGAGTACATCACAACAATAGACATGCTGCACTGTAGACATAGAGTACATAACAATAATAGACATGCTGCACTGTCGAAATACAGTACATCACAATAATAGACATGCTGCACTGTCGAAATACAGTACTGAAGGAACTGCGCTCCAACGCGAGTCGAAAGAATTGACGCGACCAAAGACGGAATTCGTCCGAGTTGCTTTATTGAAACAAAACAGCTCAGGTATTCTGACCAGCCCGTTTATCGGGCAGCAATATATATACACATTTATGTCGGGAAGTTTGCCCGGCAAAAGCTATACCGGGCATGCCCGGGTGTCAAGGGCGAGCCTTGGAAAGGCGAGTCTGGACCTGCCCGGGCGTGTTTGGCTGCGGCCTGGCAAGTCGAGGCTGGGCGTGCCCGTGCGCTCTGGACGAGCACTGGAAAAGCGAGAGCGGGCATGCCCGGACGCTCTGGGCGAGCCCTGGAAAGGCGATAGCGGGCATGCCCGGACGCTCTGGGCGAGCCCTGAAAAGGTGATAGCGGTAATGCCCGGACGCTCTGGGCGAGCCCTGGAAAGGCGAGAGCGGGCATGCCTGGGAAAGACGAGACCGGGCGTGCCCGGGAGGTTCGGGCGTGCCCGGGAACAGTGAGTCCGGGCATGCCCGGGAGAGGCACGTCTGGCCGTGTTCTGGCCGGTGCAAGGCGATTGTGTGCATCCAGCGGTAACCGCTACACACGCCCCTCCAGAATCGACCTGCACCGGCAGGGTCAATTTAAGGGGGGTCCGGATAACCCCGCCGAAGCGACCCCTGGAGGGTCGTGGGGAGGGGTCCGACGTGGTGGTGGGTGGTCGAGCGGGGGGAACTGTGGACGGGGGGCGGCCTCGCCGCGGAGGAAGGGCCAACCGTGGTGGTCGGTTGACGTCCATGTGCGCCGGTTTGAGGCGGTCCACAGAAATCCGGTCCGGCCGGCCGCCGAAGTCGACGATGAAAGACTTGTCGCCCCGTCGCAGGACCCGGAAGGGCCCGTCATACGGTGGCCAGAGTGGCCCCCGGTGCGCGTCATGACGCACAAAGACGTACTCCGCTGTGCGAAGCGCCGGGGGGACGTAGGACTGGGGGCCACCGTGGCGGGACGTCGGCACGGGGGCAAATCGTCGGGCGGCCTCCTGGAGGTCCGAGCGCTGGCGAGCGGCGGACCAGGGACTGGTAGCGTCGGGCACGAATTCGCCCGGGACGCGGAGCGGCTGGCCGTGGACGAGCTCGGCGGCGGACACCTGGAGGTCTTCCTTGGGGGCCGTGCGAAGGCCCAAAAGGACCCACGGCAGCCGGTCGGCCCAACCGTCGTCCTGAAGGCCGGCCATGAGTGCGGCCTTCATGGAGCGGTGAAACCGCTCGCACAACTCGTTGGCTTGGGGGTGGTAAGCCGTGGTGCGGTGCAGCGTGACCCCCAACGAACGGGCGACCGCGCCCCAAAGCTCAGACGTGAACTGTGGGCCGCGGTCGGACGAGATGTCCGCTGGTGCGCCAAAGCGCGCGACCCAGGTGGCGATGAACGCCTGCGCCACGTCGGCGGTGGTGGTGGAGGCGAGGGGCACGGCCTCCGGCCACCTGGTGGTCCTGTCCACCATGGTGAGCAGGTGGGTGAACCCCCGCGAGGGGGGCAGGGGACCCACCAGGTCCACGTGGACGTGGTCGAAACGCCGTTCAGGCACGGCGAAAGGTGCCAGCGGGGCCTGGGTGTGGCGGTGGACCTTGACCCGCTGGCAGGCCGTGCAGGCATTGGCCCAGTCGCGGATGTTTCGTCGAAGGCCGTGCCAGACGAAACGCGCCGACACCAGCTTCTGAGAAGCTTTCCGGCCCGGGTGAGAAAGGCCGTGGATGGAGGCGAAGATGCGGTGCTGCCAGGAAACGGGCACGATGGGGCGAGGCTGGCCCTGGGAGACGTCGCAGAGCAGGACGGTGCCCGCGAAGGGAATGTCGGCCAGGCGGAGGCCCGTGTCCACCGCACGGAGTGCCTGCACCGAGGCGTCGGTGGTCTGGTCGGCCGCCATGAGCGCGATGTCCACGCCGAGGTGGACCGCGTTCGCGCTGGCCCGAGAAAGACAGTCGGCCACGGCGTTGTCTTTGCCGGCGACGTGCCGGATGTCCGTGGTGAACTCCGACACGGCGGAGAGGTGGCGCTGCTGGCGGGCCGACCACGGCTCCGTGACCTTAGCCATTGCGTAGACCAACGGCTTGTGGTCGACGAAAGCCATGAACGGGCGGCCCTCCAGGAGGTGTCGGAAATGGCGAACGGCCAGGAATAGCCCGAGCAGCTCGCGGTCGAACGTGCTGTAGTTTAACTCGTTCGGCCGGAGTTGCCGGCTGAAAAAAGCGAGTGGCTGCCAAACCCCGTCCACCCATTGCTCATGGACGGCGCCCACCGCGTAGTTGGAGGCGTCCGTAGTGAGGGCGATGGGCGCGTTGAGCACCGGGTGAGCCAGCAGCGTTGCGTCGGCGAGGGCCCGTTTGGCGCTGGCGAAGGCCGCGTCCATGGCCGCGGACCAAACAATGTCATGCTTGGCCGGCTTGCCCCGGAGGGCCTCGTAAAGGGGCCGCATGAGCTGAGCAGCGCGGGGCACAAATCGGTGATAAAAATTCACCATGCCGAGGAACTCTTGGAGGGCCTTGATGGAACGGGGACGCGGGAACGTGGTGATGGCCTCGACCTTGGTCGGCAGCGGCACGGCCCCGGTCTTGGTGATGCGGTGGCCCAAAAAGTCAACGGTCGTCGCGCCGAAGTGGCATTTGACCGGGTTGACAATTAAGCCGTGCTCGCTGAGGCGACCGAACAGTGTTCGGAGGTGGAGGAGGTGCTCGGCACGGGACGTGCTGGCGACGAGGATATCGTCCAGATAGACGAAAAGAAACGGCAGGTCGCGCAGCACGCCGTCCATCAAGCGCTGGAACGCCTGGGCCGCATTCTTGAGGCCAAACAGCATCCGCAAAAATTCGAACAGGCTGAACGGCGTGATGACGGCCGTCTTCGGGACGTCGGCCGCCCGGACAGGTACCTGGTGGTAGCCCCGTATCAGGTCAATTTTCGAAAAGATGACCCGTCCCGCCAAACGGGCGGAAAAGTCCTGAATATGCGGGATCGGGTACCTGTCGGGGGTGGTAGCGTCGTTGAGACGGCGGTAGTCGCCACACGGGCGCCATCCACCCCCCGGCTTTGGCACGATGTGCAGTGGCGAGGCCCACGCGCTATCGGAGCGCCGCACGATGCCGAGGTGCTCCAACGCGTCGAACTCGGCCTTCGCCACGGCGAGCTTGGCCGGGTCGAGGCGGCGGGCCCTGGCATAGATCGGCGGGCCCATAGTGGGTATGTGGTGCTCGATCCCGTGCCGCACCGCGACGGCCGAAAACGTCGGCCGCGTGAGGGCCGGGAATTCCGCGAACAGGCGAGCGAACTCGTTCGCTGCCGGGAGGGCGCACGCCAGTTCGGTCGGCGCGGAGCTGCTCATCGTGCACGCCAGGGAGCTGAAGGTCTCGGCATTGACAAGGCGACGACGTTTGACGTCGACCAGCAGCCCGTGCGCGCAGAGGAAGTCGGCGCCCAGCAAAGCCATGGGGATGCAGGCGGTCACAAAAGTCCATTGAAAACGCTGGCTGCCGAAGCAGAGGGTGACGACGCGTGGGCCGAAAGTGCGTATGGCCGAGCCATTAGCAGCGACCAAAGAGGGGCCGCAAACGGCGTCCCGCCTGTCCTGCTCGGAGGCGGGTATGACGCTCAGTTGGGCGCCGGTGTCACACAGGAAACGCCGCCCAGACGCTTTGTCCCGAATAAACAGCAAGTTGCCCGAGTGGCCGGCGCTCATGGCTGGGAATGAACGCCGGCCCGGCCGTTTCCCGACCTGCCGAAAGTGCACGGGGGCCGGCACGTCCGAGCATTGTGTCCGAACCTGGCGTGGTAATAACACCATGCCCGGTCAGGTGGAGGCCCCGGCCGTCGTGTCGGAAGCGGGCGGTGCGGCGTGGCGGCCGCCAGTTGCACCGGCAGTTCGGCCTCCAACCGCGCAGGGCGCTCGGATGTCGTGGGCATCGCCTCGGACGGCGGCGGGCTCCAGGTAACCGCGCCGATGTGCTGGCCCACCGAGGAGATCTTATCGGCTTCCCTGGCGAGGGCGCGGGAATCCGTGATCAACGTGCCAGCCAGGGCGAGGCGTACTGGTTGAGGCAGGTGGCGAAGGAACAGCTCGCGGAACAGAAAATCTGGAGAGTGCTCACCGAGCAACGAGAGCATATAGTCCATGCGCTCGGACGGGCGCGTGTCGCCGAGCTCGGGCAGAGCGAGCAGGCGCCGTGCGCGTGCTGCCGGTGAGAGGGCGAAAGCGTCGAGGAGGAGTGTCTTCAGCGCGTCGTATTTGTCAGCAGCCGGCGGGTGCTCGAGGAGGCTCAAGGCGCCGGCTGCGGTGGCGGAACCGAGCGCCGCCACAACATGGTGGAAGCGTGTGTCGTCCGCGGTGATGCCTCGCAGGGCGAACTGAGAGTCCGCCTGAGCGAACCAAACAGCCGCATGAGCCTCCCAGAAGGTAGGCAGTTTAAGCGTCACTGCCGTATCCATGTCGGTAGGTCACCAATGAAGGAACTGCGCTCCAACGCGAGTCGAAAGAATTGACGCGACCAAAGACGCAATTCGTCCGAGTTGCTTTATTTTTATTTTTTATTTTTTATTTTTATTTTTATTTTTATTTTTTTGTTTACAGAATCGAGGCTCGTGAAAGAGCTAATCTTTATTTCACAAACAAATCAAACAGACAAACAAAATATATAAAAAGAGGGAGCGGTAGACAAGATGGGGAGAGAAGGGGAAGCACACAAACACAACATTTGAGAGCAGGGACATCGGGGGATGTGTGGGAGGGAGAGGGCTTGGGGGAAGAGGCGTGGGAAGGGGGAAGGGCTTGGATGGCTACAAATATTTTGTGACCGGCTGGGTTCATGGAATGCTGACATTGATGACATTGATGACAATGGTGACATTTTTGCTACCTCGGAGATATGCTTCAGCTCTTTCACGAGCCTCGATTCAGTATACAAAAAAAAAAAAAAAAAAAATGCTGAATGGAGAAGGTGGATCAGACTCGGCAACGGTTGCTAGAGTGAGATGTGCATGGAAGACGTTTCGGGAACTGAGTGGCGTGCTGACGAGGAGGGGAGTGTCGTTGAAGCTGAAGGGAAAGGTGTATGCTTGCATGTGTGAGAAGTGTTATGATTTATGGGAGCGAGACATGGGTAATGAACGTAGAGCAGCAGTGAAGGCTGGAAAGGGTGGAAATGCGAATGGTTCGATGGATGTGCGGAGTATCGTTGAGGGAGAGGAAGATAAATGATGAATTGCGAAAGATGATGGGAATAGAGCCTGTGATTGATGCTGTGAAGAGGAACAGGTTGAGATGGTTTGGTCATGTGTTGAGGAAGGATGAAAGGGACTGGTTGAGAAGAGTGATGGAAATGAATGTAGAAGGAAGTAGAGGACGTGGAAGACCGAGAAAGACTTGGCTAAAGATGGTGGAAGAAGAAATGCGGGCAAGGGGGTTAACAAGGGGAGATGCAGAAAATAGGGCAAAATGGAGATTGTCATGGGGACCGCAAGGCTAACCCCCGCTCTAGCAGGGAAAATGGCCTCAAAATGCATGTTGTTGTTGTTGTTGTTGTTTGGGTTCATGGAATGCAGACTTGGAACGTACCAGACACACAGAGTGTGCTGATGGGGTCTAAAGTAAGCAAGGTACATTAATACCAACCGATATTAATGAGCAAGGTACACTTGTAAACACACTGGCTTGTCATCAAACTCTGTGGGGCTAATAATTACCTCCGTCACCAAACGTGGATGGAAGTTATGTTTTCACCCCTCTGTCTGTCTGTCTGTGAACAAGATATCTCAAAAAGTTGGGAAGGATTCGGACGAAATTTCGCAGAGATGTCGTGTATGTGACAAGGACGAAATTATTACATTTTGGTGAAGATCCAGATTCCACTTGTACAATTTTCTAAGTGATGGGCCAAATAAGTGATGGGCCAAAGCCCTCAGATGGGGCCAAAAACGGATGTGGACGGATGATTTTGATTAAATGTGATTTTGTATTGTGATTTTCTGGTCTATTCTGGGATACAAAACGTAAACTGTTCACCTGGCAGAGGTATGCTCTCTACTGAGTGCCGTTCTAGTTAAGTGTTGTGATGGTAGCCTGGTGTTGGCTTAGCGGTTAGGGTGCCGGCTTGGGATCCTAGGATCCTGGGTACGAATCCCGGTCGATCGCCGAATTAACGCCAGGGGGGTTGACTCGGCCTGTCATCGTTCTGAGAATCCTATTGAAATTTCATCCTATTGAAACAAAACAGCTCAGGTATTCTGACCAGCCCGTTTATCGGGCAGCAATATATATACACATTTATGTCGGGAAGTTTGCCCGGCAAAAGCTATACCGGGCATGCCCGGGTGTCAAGGGCGAGCCTTGGAAAGGCGAGTCTGGACCTGCCCGGGCGTGTTTGGCTGCGGCCTGGCAAGTCGAGGCTGGGCGTGCCCGTGCGCTCTGGACGAGCACTGGAAAAGCGAGAGCGGGCATGCCCGGACGCTCTGGGCGAGCCCTGGAAAGGCGATAGCGGGCATGCCCGGACGCTCTGGGCGAGCCCTGGAAAGGCGATAGCGGGCATGCCCGGACGCTCTGGGCGAGCCCTGAAAAGGCGATAGCGGGCATGCCCGGACGCTCTGGGCGAGCCCTGGAAAGGCGAGAGCGGGCATGCCCGGGAAAGACGAGACCGGGCGTGCCCGGGAGGTTCGGGCGTGCCCGGGAACAGTGAGTCCGGGCATGCCCGGGAGAGGCGCGTCTGGCCGTGTTCTGGCCGGTGCAAGGCGATTGTGTGCATCCAGCGGTAACCGCTACAGTACATTGAAGGAGCCCGTGCTCCAGCATGAGACGGACAAAAAGATGGGCAAGGCACAAACTCAACCGAGAAGATATTTATTGTAAAAACCAACTCGGGAACTCTGTAAAGCCCGTTTATCGGGCTGCATATATATCCAAACCAGAAAGCATAACCGAAACCGAAAGCCACGCCTCTCAGGCGAGGCGTGTTTCGGTGGTCACGTGACCGACAGGTGCAAAGGATTATAACCGCACACGCGGAACGCTTTGGTGGTCACGTGACCAGCCACCCCGGCGCCGAGGTTGTCCGCCGGTGATGTCACCGGCTGGAGCAAGGAGATTCTGCTGCTGGTCTCGCTTGGGGGACCCATGGGTCGCTACACACGCCCCCCCAGAATGGACTTGATCCAGGAAGGTCAACCTGAGGGGGGTCCGGATGACCCGACCAAAATGACCCCTGGCCAGTCGCGGGGGGGGGGGGGGGGGGGGGGTGTCGGGTGGTCGGATGGGGGGTGCAGTGGACGGGGGGCGGCCGCGCCGCGGTGGGAGAGCCAGCCGTGGCGGCTGGCCGACGTCCATGTGGGCCGGTTTGAGGTGGTCCAGCGAAATCCGGTCCGCCCGGCCGCCGATGCTGACGATGAAGGACTTGTTGTCCCGTCGTAGGACCCGGAAGGGTCCGTCGTATAGTGGTCGGAGCTGCCCCCGGTGCGCGTCGTGGCGCACGAAGACGTACTCCACTGAGCGGAGTGCTGGGGGGACGTAGGATTGGGGGTCGCCATGGCGGGACGTAGGCACCGGGACGAAACGTCGGGCGGCCTCCTGGAAGTCTGTGCGCTGACGCAGCGGACCAGGGGCTGGTGGCGTCGGGAATGAACTCGCCCGGTACGCGGAGGGCCTGGCCATACACCAGCTCGGCGGTGGACACCTGGAGGTCCTCTTTGGGGGCCGTGCGTAGGCCCAAAAGGACCCACGGGAGCCGGTCGGCCCAGCCGTCGTCCTGGAGGCCGGCCATGAGTGTGGCCTTCATGGAGTGGTGGAACCGCTCACACAACCCGTTGGCCCTGGGGGTGGTAAGCCGTGGTGCGGTGTAGGGTAACGCCCAACGTGCGGGCGATCGCGCCCCATAGTTCGGACGTGAACTGTGGGCCGCGGTCCGACGAGATGTCCACCGGTGCACCGAAATGCGCGACCCAGGTGGCGATGAATGCCTGGGCCACGTCAGCGGTGGTGGTGGAGGTGAGGGGCACAGCCTCCGGCCACCTGGTGGTCCTGTCCACCATGGTAAGCAGGTGGGTGAACCCCTGCAATGGCGGAAGGGGACCCACCAGGTCCACGTGGACGTGGTCGAACCGTCGCTCGGGCACGGTGAAGGGAGCCAGCGGAGCCTGGGTATGCCGGTGGACCTTGGCCCGCTGTCAGGGTGTGCAGGCGTTGGCCCAGTCGCGGACATCCCGTCGCAGCCCATGCCAGACGAAACGCGCCGCCACCAGCCGCTAGGACGCCTTCCGGCCCGGGTGAGAGAGGCCGTTGAGCGAAGCAAAAATGTGACGCCTCCAGGTGACCGGCACAACGGGGCGAGGTCGGCCTTGGGAGATGTCGCACAGCAGGACCGTGTCCGCGAAGGGGACGTCAGCCAAGCGGAGGCCCGTGTCTGCCACCCGGAGCACCTGCACCGTGCCGTCGGTGGCCTGGTCCGTTGCCATGAGGGTGAAGTCAACGCCGAGGTGGACGGCGTTGGCGCCGGCTCGAGAAAGGCAGTCGGCCACGGCGTTGTCCTTCCCGGCGACGTGCCGGATGTCCGTGGTGTACTCCGACACGGCAGAGAGGTGGCGCTGCTGGCGGGCCGACCACGGCTCCATGACCTTGGCCATGGCGACGACCAACGGCTTGTGGTCTACAAAAGCCGTGAACGGGCGGCCCTCCAGGAGGTGGCGAAAATGGCGGACGGCCAGGTACAGCCCGAGGAGCTTGCGGTCGAAGGTGCTGTACTTTAACTCGTTGGGCATGAGTTGCCGGCTGAAGAATGCGAGCGGCTGCCAGACCCCGTTTACCCATTGTTCATGGACCGCGCCCACGGCGTAGTCGGAGGCATCCGTGGTGAGGGCGATGGGAGCCTGGGGTACCGGGTGGGCCTGCAGCATGGCGTTGGCGAGGGCCCGTTTCGCGCCGGTGAAAGCAGCGTCCATGTCCGTGGACCAGACGACGTCGCGCTTCGCCGGCTGGCCACGGAGGGCGGCGTACAAGGGCCGCATGAGTTGTGCAGCTCGGGGCACGAAGCGGTGATAAAAGTTCACCATCCCGAGGAACTCCTGCAGCGCCTTGACGGAGCGGGGGCGCGGGAAAGCGGTGATGGCTTCGACTTTGGCCGGTAGCAGCACGGCGCCGGTCCGGGTGATGCGGTGGCCCAAAAAGTCGATCGTCGCCGCACCGAAGTGACATTTGGCCGGGTTGACGATCAATCCGTGATCGCTGAGGCGGCCGAACAGCGTCGGGAGGTGGAGGAGGTGCTCGGCTCTGGACGTGCTGGCGACGAGAATGTCGTCCAGGTAGGTATAGAGGAACGGCAAGTTGCGCAGCACGCCGTCCATCAGGCGCTGGAACGCCTGCGCCGCATTTTTTAGGCCGAAGGGCATCCGGAGGAATTCAAAGAGGCCGAAAGGTGTAATCACGGCCGTCTTCGGGTTGTCGGCCGGGCGGACGGGCACCTGGTGGTACCCCCGAATCAGGTCCACTTTTGAAAAAATGGTCCGCCCCACCAACCGGGCGGAAAAATCCTGGATGTGCAGGATGGGGTACCTGTCGGGGGTAGTGGTGTCGTTGAGGCGGCGGTAGTCTAGTCGCCGCATGTCCGCCATCTGCCCCCCGGCTTCGGGACGATGTGCAGCGGCGAGGCCAAGGCACTGTCGGAGTGCCGCATGATGCCGAGGCGCTTCAGCGCCGCGAACTCGGCCTTGGCGACGGCGAATTTGGCAGGGTCGAGACGGCGAGCCCGGGCGTACACCGGCGGGCCTGTAGTGGGGATGTGATGCTCGATGCCGTGGCGCACCGCGATGGCCAAAAACGTCGGTCGTGTGAGGGCCGGGAACTCCGCAAGGAGGCGTGCGAAGTCGTCCGCCAATGGGAGGGCGCAGGAAAACTCGGTGGGCGCGACACGGCTCAAGGCGCATGCCAGGGAGCTGAAAGTTTCGGCGTTGACGAGACGCCGGCGTTTCACATCGACCAGCAGCCCATGGGCGCACAGAAAATCGGCCCCGAGCAAAGCCATGGGGACGTCCGCAGTCACGAACTCCCAGTGAAAGAGCTGGCTGCCGAAGCGGAGGGCGACGGTGCGTGGGCCGAAGGTGCGGATGGCGGAGCCGTTGGCCGTGACCAAGGGGGGGGCGCAAACGGCGGCCCGCCTGTCCTCCGCCGAAGCGGGAATGACGCTCAGCTGAGCGCCGGTGTCGCAGAGGAAGCGCCGCCCCGACGCTCAGTCCGCGATGAACAGCAGGTTTCCGGAACGGCCGGCGTTCATTGCTGGTAGGGAACGCTGGCTCGCCCGTTTCCCGACTTGTCGAACATGCATGGGGGTCGACATGATCGGGCCTGCCGCCCGAACCTGGCATGGAAATAACACCAGGCCGGGTCCGGCGGGGGCTCCGGTCGACGCGGCGTCGCCGCTGCCATTCGCGCCGGCCCAGCGGCCTCCGGGAAGGAAACTGCGTCGCGGGCGTCGGGCGGGTGGGCGTTTAGGCTCCCGGCCGCCACCCCAACGAGCTGGCTCGCCGCTCCGGCAAGCTGGCTTGCCGAAGCGATCTTGTCGGCCTCCTTGGCGAGGTCGCGGGGGTTCACGATGGTTGTACCTGCCAGGGCGACCCGTACCTGGGCCGGGAGCTGGCGAAGAAAGAGCTCCTGAAACAGGAAATCCGAGGGGTGCTCACGGAGCAACGCGAGCATGTAATCCATGCGTTCGGACGGGCGCGTATCGCCGAGCTCAGGCAGGTCGAGCAGGCGTCGTGCGTGCTCAGCCGGGGAGAGGGCGAAAGCGCCCAGCAGAAGTGCCTTGATGGCGTCGTACTTGCTGTCAGCGGAGGAAGCTCAGGCAGCGGGCGGCGGTCGCGGAGCCAAGCGTGGCGACCACGTAATGGTATCGAGTGGCGTCCTCCGTTATGCCACGCAGGGCGACTGGGAGTCCGCCTGCGCGAACCAGACGGCGGCATGTGCTTCCCAGAAGGTGGGCAGTTTGAGGGACACTGCGGTGTCCATCGCGCATCGTAAATTCGGGGTCACCAGTGAAGGAGCCCGTGCTCCAGCATGAGATGGACAAAAAGATGGGCAAGGCACAAACTCGTCCGAGAAGATATTTATTGTAAAAACCAACTCGGGAACTCTGTAAAGCCCGTTTATCGGGCTGCATATATACATCCAAACCAGAAAGCATAACCGAAACCGAAAGCCACGCCTCTTTTCGGTGGTCACGTGACCGACAGGTGCAAAGGATTATAACCGCATGCGCGGCACGCTTTGGTGGTCACGTGACCAGCGACCCCTGCGCCGAGGTTGTCCGCCGATGACGTCACCGGCTGGAGCAAGGAGATTCTGCTGCTGGTCTCGATTGGGGGACCCATGGTTCGCTACAACATCACAATAATAGACATGCTGCACTGTCGAAATACAGTACATCACAATAATAGACATGCTGCACTGTCGAAATACTGTGCACCACAATAATAGACATGCTGCACTGTCGAAATACCAGTACATCACAATAATAGACATGCTGCACTGTCGAAATACAGTACATCACAACAATAGACATGCTGCACTGTAGACCTAGAGTACATCACAACAATAGACATGCTGCACTGTAGACATAGAGTACATCACAACAATAGACATGCTGCACTGTAGACATAGAGTACATCACAACATTAGACATGCTGCACTGTAGACCTAGAGTACATCACAACAATAGACATGCTGCACTGTCGAAATAGAGTACATCACAACAATAGACATGCGCCACTGTCAAAATACAGTGCATCACAACAATAGACATGCTGCACTGTAGACATAGAGTACATCACAACAATAGACATGCTGCACTGTAGACATAGAGTACATCACAACAATAGACATGCTGCACTGTAGACATAGAGTACATCACAACATTAGACATGCTGCACTGTAGACCTAGAGTACATCCCAACAATAGACATGCTGCACTGTCGAAATAGAGTACATCACAACAATAGACATGCTGCACTGTCGAAATAGAGTACATCACAACAATAGACATGCTGCACTGTAGACATAGAGTACATCACAACAATAGACATGCTGCACTGTCGAAATACAGTACATCACAACAATAGACATGCTGCACTGTCGAAATACAGCACAGCATAACAACAGAATGCTGCACTGTCGAAATACAGTAGATCACAATAATAGACATGCTGCACTGTCGAAATACAGTACATCACAATAATAGACATGCTGCACTGTCGAAATACAGTACATCACAACAATAGACATGCTGCACTGTAGACATAGAGTACATCACAACAATAGAATGCTGCACTGTCGAAATACAGTACATCACAACAATAGACATGCTGCACTGTCGAAATACAGCACAGCACAACAATAGAATGCTGCACTGTAGACATAGAGTACATCACAACAATAGACATGCGGCACTGTCGAAATACAGTACATCACAACAATAGACATGCTGCACTGTCGAAATACAGCACAGCATAACAACAGAATGCTGCACTGTCGAAATACAGTAGATTGTGGCGGACACAAAAGCCCACTGGCGTGGTGACATCATTCCACGCACCGAGTGGGCGGTGGCCACGCCCGAGGGGTAGGCGTGGCCTCACGATATACCCCGGGCGACCAGCCCGGAGGAGTTCAGAGTTACAGTGTAGTCTTACAATAAAGACGTTTATATGTTACCGCTTGTCCGCTTCCTCCTTGCTCACAAGCAGCGCGCGTAACGC
This sequence comes from Myxine glutinosa, assembly GCF_964187855.1. Classification (NCBI taxonomy): domain Eukaryota; kingdom Metazoa; phylum Chordata; class Myxini; order Myxiniformes; family Myxinidae; genus Myxine; species Myxine glutinosa. The sequence goes on from NC_136262.1 coordinate 204,759,933, forward strand.
CGAGCTTTACTGGTGACCCTCGACGTTGGATCTGCCGGAGCGATCCTTCCACACGCGACGCCATCGCCATGGCCGCCTTCATCAAACTTCCGGAATTTTGGGAGGCTCAGGCCGAAGTCTGGTTCGTCCAGGCCGAAGCCCAATTTCAGCTTCGGCACCTCACCGGCGATGACACGCGCTACTGCCACGTCGTCGCCTCCCTCGGGCCCGGCACGGCCGCTCGAGTTGTGTCCGTCCTTCGCCACCCACCGGACGGCCACAAGTACGAGGCACTCAAGCGGCTACTCCTAGCCACGTTCAGCCTCATGGACGACGCACGGGCCGACCGCCTCCTGGATCTCCCCGAGCTCGTTGAGACGCGCCCGTCGGTCCGAATGGACCATATGCTGTCACTGTTGGGCGACGAAGCCCCCGGTTCGCTATTCCGGGCGCTTTTCCGTCGCCAACTTCCAGCGCAGGTTCGCCTCGCGTTGGCCGGGACCGGGCTAACGGAACCCCGAGCATTGGCGGCCGAGGCGGACAAGTACTTCGCCGCTTCGGACACGCGGGCGAGCGTTGGCGTGGCCGTCACGGCCTTCGACGCTGATGTTCCACAGCATCATCTTCTACAGCACGCTGATGTTCCACAGCATCATCTTCTACAGCACGCTGATGTTCCACAGCATCATCTTCTACAGCACGCTGATGTTCCACAGCATCATCTTCTACAGCACGCTGTGGTTCAGCAGCATGCTGATACGCACCTCGTGAACGCCGCCACGCCCCGCCCACCGCCGCGGCGAAAACCGCCACCGCGGGGAAACCCGTCGACTCCACCAGCCTGGCGGAGCCAGCCGCACTCCTCCAGCTCCACCACCTGGTGCTGGTTCCACGCCAAGTTCGGCCACGAAGCTCGGCGGTGTCATCCGCCGTGCTCCTTCAACGGGTCGGGAAACGCCCGGGCCGGCGCTCAATTGTGGCGATGAGCGCCGGCCGTTCGAGCAGCCTGCTGTTCATAACGGACACCTTCTCCGGGCGCCGTTACCTGTGCCCATCCGTACGTACGGAAAACGCTGCCTCTCTCTGCGGTTTGGAGGGCAGGTTTTCCGATGGACGTTCGTCACCGCCGACGTGCCCATGGCACTGCTTGGCGCGGCCTTCCTGTGCGCTAATGGGCTCCTGGCCGACGTCAAGCGCAGACGGCTTGTCCAGGCCGAGACGTTCAGCTCGCTCGCATGTGCGTTGCCCAGCTCAACGAGCGGCTTGCCAAGCGGCTTGCCGAACGATTCGGTTCCGGCCACGTTGGTCTGTACGCTTCCGGCAGCGGACGCATTCACCCGCCTCCTCGCCGGCTTCCCGGCCCTCACGCGGCCCACCTTCTCGGCGGGGGCCGTCAAGCACGGGGTGGCCCATCACATCCCCACCGTCGGGCCACCGGTCTACGCCCGGGCACGCCGCCTCGAGCCGACGAAGCTGGCGGTGGCAAAAGCGGAGTTCGCTACCCTGGAGCGACTCGGCATCGTTCGGCGCTCAGAGAGCGCTTGGGCGTCGCCGCTGCACATCGTGCCGAAGCCCGGTGGGGGATGGCGACCGTGCGGGGACTATCGCCGTCTCAATGACGCCACGACTCCCGACCGCTACCCCGTCCCCCACATTCAGGACTTTTCCGCCCGTTTGGCGGGCAGGTCCTTCTTCTCGAAGGTGGACCTCATACGCGGCTACCATCAGGTCCCCGTCAGGCCGGAGGACGTCCCGAAGACGGCGGTCATCACGCCATTCGGACTCTTCGAGTTCCTGCGCATGCCCTTCGGTCTGAAGAATGCGGCTCAGGCGTTCCAGCGACTGATGGACAGCGTCCTGCGCGACTTGGATTTTGTCTACGTCTACCTGGACGATATCCTCGTCGCCAGCGCGTCCCGCGAAGAGCACCTACGCCACCTCCGCACGCTCTTCGAATGCCTGGGCCAGCATGGCCTGATTGTGAACCCCGCAAAGTGCCGGTTCGGCGCCGCCACAATCGATTTTCTGGGGCACCGTGTCACCAGGCACGGCGCCGTCCCCCTGCCGGCCAAGGTGGAGGCGGTGAAGGGGTTTCCGCGCCCCCGCACGATCAGAGGGCTGCAGGAGTTCCTGGGCATGGTGAACTTTTACCATCGGTTCCTGCCCCGTATCGCCCAGCTCCTGCGCCCCCTGCACGAAGCTCTCCGAGGTAAGCCGGGCAAAGGCGACGTTACCTGGACCGAGCAGATGGACACGGCGTTCACGGGCGCGAAGCTCGCCTTGGCTATCGCCACCATGCTCGCGCACCCGGCGCCCGATGCACCGATCGCCCTCACCACCGATGCCTCGGACTACGCGGTGGGCGCGGTGCACGAGCAATGGGTGCGTGGAGCTTGGCAACCGCTGGCGTTCTTTAGCCGGCAGCTTCGCCCGCCCGAACGCCGTTACAGTACCTTCGACCGCGAGTTGCTCGGACTTCACTTGGCGGTCAGGCACTTCCGCCATCTGCTCGAGGGCCGGGCGTTCACTGCCTTCGTCGACCACAAGCCGCTGATCTTCGCGATGGGCAAGGTCACCGAGCCGTGGTCGGCCCGGCAGCAGCGTCACCTCTCGGCCGTGTCCGAGTACACGACGGACATCCAGCACGTCGCGGGGAAGGACAACCCGGTGGCGGATTGCCTTTCCCGGGCCGTCGCCCACGCAGTCCACCTCGGCATCGACTATGCCCGGATGGCAGCGGACCAGGCCGCTGACCCCGACGTCCAGGCCTTGCTGACCGCCGTCACGGGCCTCCGCGTCACCGAGGTGCCGTTCGACGGCGCGGGCGCGGCTCTCTTGTGCGACGTCTCCCTCGGGCGTCCTCGCCCCATTGTGCCCGCGGGCTGGCAGCGCCAGGTGTTTGACGCCATCCAAGGCCTGTCCCACCCGGGCGCGAGGGCCTCCCAAAGGCTGATCGCCGACAAGTTCGTCTGGCATGGCCTCCGGAAGGCCGTCCGCGGCTGGGCCAGGACGTGCCTCGCGTGCCAGCGCGCCAAGGTGCACCGGCACACCCAGGCCCCGTTGGCCCCGTTCACGGTGCCGGAACGCCGGTTTGACCACGTCCACGTGGACCTGGTGGGACCTCTGCCCCCCTCGCGGGGTTTCACCTACGTCCTCACCATGGTGGACCGCACCACCCGGTGGCCGGAGGCCGTGCCCTTGGCGTCGACAACGGCGGCCGATGTCGCGCAGGCTTTCATCGCCACCTGGGTCGCCCGGTTCGGCGCCCCCTCAGACATCTCATCCGACCGCGGCCCCCAGTTCACCTCGGAGCTCTGGGGGGCGGTTGCGCAGGGGCTCGGGGTCCGGCTGCACCGAACCACGGCCTACCACCCCCAGGCTAACGGCCTGTGTGAGCGATTTCACCGCTCATTGAAGGCCGCGCTCCGGGCCACCCTCCGCGACGGCGGCTGGGTCGACAGGCTCCCCTGGGTCCTGCTGGGCCTCCGGACGGCGCCCAAGGAGGACCTGCGCGCATCCGCGGCGGAGTTGGTCTTCGGGCAACCGCTGCGGGTGCCGGGCGAGTTCCTCCCCGACTCCACGGCACCATGGTCCGCGGCACAGCAGCGCTCCGCTCTGCAAGAGACCGCCCAGAGGTTCGCCCCAGTGCCAACGGCATGCCACGGGCACCCACCGACGCACGTCGCCCCGGAGCTTCGCACGGCGGAGTACGTCTTCGTCCGCCACGATGCCCATCGGACACCACTGCGGCCCCCGTACGACGGGCCTTTCCGCGTGCTGGAGACCGGGGCGAAGCACTTCACCCTGGACATCGGCGGTACTCCTGACTGCGTTTCGGTAGACCGCCTCAAGCCGGCCCACCTCGATGTGGACCATCCACCGCCAGTGGCCCGACCCCCACGTCGGGGCCGCCCTCCTGCGGGCGGATCCCAGCCCCGCCGCCACGGTGCCCCCCGGTCCTGCACCCATCCCAGGGGCAGCCAGGGGCATCCCACCTGGTATCCCTGCACCCCGGACGCCGCCGATCGCCAGGGGGCGCTTCGGCCGGGTCATTCGTCTGCCCCGCAAACTGGCCCTCCAGGTGCGCGGGAATTCTGGGGGGGGCGCGTGTGGCAGACACAAAAGCCCACTGGCGTGGTGACATCATTCCACGCACCGAGTGGGCGGTGGCCACGCCCGAGGGGTAGGCGTGGCCTCATGATATACCCCGGGCGACCAGCCCGGAGGAGTTCAGAGTTACAGTGTAGTCTTACAATAAAGATGTTTATATGTTACCGCTTGTCCGCTTCCTCCTTGCTCACAAGCAGCGCGCGTAACGCCGCGCTTTAAGATCACAATAATAGACATGCTGCACTGTCGAAATACAGTACATCACAAGAATAGACATGCTGCACTGTAGACATAGAGCACATCACAATAATAGACATGCTGCCCTGTCGAAATACAGTTCACCACAATAATAGACATGCTGCACTGTCGAAATATAGTATTGTGGGTGCTGGGCACACATGTAAACAAAGGTAGGCCACAACGCTTTGGGTTAAGTCGAGCTCTTTATTGGTTGCTCACTCATCAGCACTGCCGTGCTCCGGGCAGCCTGCCCGCGTGTATATCCGGAGGCCACGCCTCACCTGGGGCATGGCCGACACCCACTGGTGGGCGGAATTATGTCGCTGCGCCAGCGAGCCATCGTGTCTGCCACACGCGCCCCCCCAGAATTCCCGCGCACCTGAAGGGTCAGTTTGTGGGTCAACCCGATGACCCGGCCGAAGCGCCCTCTGGTGGCTGGCGGCGCCGGGGATGCCGGATTGCCATCTGGGATGCCTCCGGCGGCATCTGGGATGGGTGCAGGGCAGGGGGGTGGCGTGACGGCGGGGTTGGGTGGTGCCGGGGGTCCGCCCGCCAGGGGGCGGCCCCGACGTGGGGGCAGAGCCACTGGCGGGGGGTGGTCCAAGTCGAGGTGGGCCGGCTTGAGGCGGTCCACGGAGACGCGGTCAGGAGTACCGCCGATGTCCAGGGTGAAATGCTTCGCCCCGGTCTCCAGCACGCGGAAGGGCCCGTCGTACGGGGGCCGCAGCGGTGTCCGGTGGGCGTCGTAGCGGACGAACACGTACTCCGCTGTGCGAAGCTCCGGGGCGACGTGCATTGGCGGGCAACCGTGGTGCGCCGTCGGCACCGGGGCGAACCTCCGGGCGGTCTCCTGCAGGGCGGAGCGCTGCTGCGTCGCGGACCATGGTGCCGTGGAGTCAGGGAGGAACTCGCCCGGCACCCGCAGCGGTTGTCCGAAGATCAACTCCACCGCGGATGCGCGCAGGTCGTCCTTGGGCGCCGTCCTGAGGCCCAGCAGGACCCAGGGGAGCCTGTCGACCCAGCCACCGTCGCGGAGGCTGGCCAGGAGCGCGGCCTTCATGGCGCGATGGAAGCGCTCGCACCGGCCGTTGGCCTGGGGGTGGTAGGCCGTGGTGTGGTGCAGCTGGACGCCGAGCCCCCGCCCCCCAGAGCTCTGAGGTGAACTGGGGGTCGCGGTCGGACGAGATGTCCGAGGGGGCGCCAAACCGGGCAACCCAAGTGGCGATGAACGCCTGCGCGACATCCGCCGCCGTCGTTGCTGCCAAAGGCACGGCCTCCGGCCACCGGGTGGTGCGGTCCACCATGGTGAGGATGTGGGTGAAACCCCGCGAGGGGGGCAGAGGTCCCACCAAGTCCACGTGAACGTGGTCGAACCGACGTTCGGGCACAGGAAACGGGGCCAGCGGGGCCTGGGTGTGGCGGTGAACCTTCGCGCGCTGGCACGCGAGGCACGTCCTGGCCTAATCACGGACGGCCTTCCGGAGGCCATGCCAGACGAACTTGTCGGCGACCAGCTTCTGGGAGGCCTTCGTGCCCGGGTGGGACAGGCCGTGGATGGCGTCAAAAACTCGGCGCTGCCAGCCAGCGGGCACGATGGGGCGAGGCCGGCCGAGGGAGACGTCGCACAAGAGGGCCATGCCCGCGCCGTCGAACGGTACCTCGGTGACGCGGAGGCCCGTGACGGCGGTCCGAAAAGCCTGGACGGCGGGGTCGGCGGACTGGTCCGCCGCCATCCGGGCATAGTCCATCCCGAGGTGGACCGCGTGGGCGACGGACCGCGAAAGGCAATCCGCCACTGGGTTGTCCTTCCCCACGATGTGCTGGAAGTCCGTCGTGTACTCGGACATGGCCGAGAGGTGACGCTGCTGCCGGGCCGACCACGGCTCAGCGACCTTGGCCATCGCAAAAACCAGGGGCTTGTGGTCGACGAAGGCTGCGAACGGGCGGCCCTTGAGCAGATGGCGGCAGTGCCGAACCGCCAGGTGGAGCCCGAGCAGCTCGCGGTCGAAGGTACTGTACCGCCGTTCGTGTGGGCGGAGCTGCTGGCTAAAAAACGCCAGCGGCTGCCAAGCTCCGTTCACCCATTGCTCATGCACCGCGCCCACCGCTTAGTCCAACGCGTTGGTGGTGAGGGCGATCGGTGCATCGGGCGCCGGATGCGCGAGCATGGTGGTGTTAGCCAAGGCGAGCTTCGCGCCCGCGAACGCCGCGTCCATCAGCTCGGTCCAGGCAATGTCGCCTTTGCCCGGCTTCCCCCGGAGGGCCTTGTGCAGGGGGCGCAGGAGCTGGGCGATGCGGGGCAGGAAATGGTGATAAAAGTTTACCATGCCCAGGAACTCCTGGAGCCCCTTGATCGTGCGGGGGCGCGGAAAACCCCTGACCACCTCCACATTGGCCGGTAAGGGGATGGCCCCGTGCCTGGTGACGCGGTGCCCCAAAAAGTCGATTTCGGTAACGCCGAACCGGCACTTGGCGGGGTTGATGATCAGGCCATGCTGGCCCAGGCATTCGAAGAGCGTGCGGAGATGGCGGAGGTGCTCCTCACGGGACGCGCTTGTGACGAGGATGTCGTCCAGGTAGACGTACACGAAGTCCAAGTCACGCAAGACGCTGTCCATCAGCCGCTGGAACGCCTGGGCCACATTCTTCAACCCGAAGGGCATCCGCAGAAACTCGAAGAGGCCGAATGGTGTGATGACGGCCGTCTTCGGTATGTCCTTCGGCCTGACGGGGACCTGGTGGTATCCGTGGATGAGTTCCACCTTGGAGAAGAGGGACATTTTCGCCAACCGGGCGGAAAAGTCCTGGATGTGAGGGACCGGGTAGCGGTTGGGGGTGGTAGCATCGTTGAGGCGGCGGTAGTCTCCGCACGGCCGCCACCCGCCGCCGGGCTTGGGCACAATGTGCAGCAGCGATGCCCATGCGCTGTTGGAGCGCCGGACGATGCGCAGCTGCTCCAGCGTGGTGAACTCCTCCTGTGCCACAGCGAGCTTCGCCGGGTCGAGGCAGCGCGCCCGGGTGTAGACTGGTGGCCCGACGGTGGGGATGTGATGCTCCACCCTGTGCTTGACAGCCACCGCCGAGAAGGTGGGCTGCGTGAGGGCCGGGAAACTGGCGAGGAGGCGGGTGAACTCGTCCGCTGCCGGAAGCATGCAGACCAACCTCGCCGGGACCGAACCACTCAGCAAGCCGCTTGGCGAGCCGCTCGGTGAGCCGCCCAGGGAGCTGCTCAACGAACTGCTCAGTGCGCAAGCAAGCGAGCTGAAGGTTTCGGCTTGAACAAGGCGTCTGTGCCTCACGTCCACCAGCAGCCCATGCGCACAGAGGAGGTCCCCTCCGAGTAGGCCCATGGGGACACTAGCGGTAACGAACGTCCACTGAAAGCACTGCCTCCCGAACCGCAGTGAGAGACAACGCTTCCCGAACGTGCGGATGGGCGTGCTGTTGGCGGCAAGCAAAGCGGGGCCCTGGCCCGCAGCTTGCCTGTCGGACGCGGAGGCGGGGAGGATGCTCACCTGCGCTCCCGTGTCGCACAGGAAACGATGACCCGAGGAGGTGTCTGTTATGAACAGAAGGCTGCCCGTATGGCCGACGCTCATGGCAGGAAGCGAGCGCCGCCCTGGCCATTTCCCGACCTGCCAAAAGTACAAGGCGGGCGACAGGACCTGGCCTTGTGGCCGAACCTGGTATGGAAATGGCACCAGGTCTGGCCCGGTGGTGGTTGTCGCGCCGGTTGTGACGGCGGTGGTGGGCGGGGTGTGGCGGCGGCCACGCACGGATCCGCCAAACCTGCGCCGTGTTCGGGAGGATCCGAACGCCATGCCACGTGGCGATCCGAACCACTCGCGCCGTGTGCGGCGCCGGGATCCACGACGGCCGTGCTATATGCCGGCCGTGCGTCGTGGGCCGCGAAAAACTTGTCCACCTCCCTGGCCAGGGCGCGCGGTTCCGTAATGGTCAAACTGGCCAGCGCGAGCCGTATCTGTACAGGTAGCTGGCGGAGGAAGAGAGCACGGAAAAGGAATTCCGCGTGGCCGTCGCCGAGCAGGGACAGCATGTAATCCATGCGGGCGGACGGTTGTGTGTCGCCGAGGACGGGAAGGTCCAAAAGACGGTCAGCGCGGTCGGCCTCTTTGAGGCCAAACATGTCGAGGAGAAGTTGCTTGAGTGCCGCGTACTTGTTCTCGTCCGGCGGGTGCCGGAGGAAGGACACGACTCGGCGGCCGTGCCGGATCCAAGGGCAGCGACCACGTAAAAGTGGTCCGCCGTGACGCCCCGGAGCTGGAATTTGGCCTCAGCCTGTAGGAACCAGGTGTCGGATTGCGCTTCCCAGAACTCTGGGAGCTTGATCGCGACAGCGTTGATGGCCATGGCACGTTCGGGGAACAGCAACGGCTGAACCAGTGGGGGTCACCAGTGTGGGTGCTGGGCACACACGTAAACAAAGGTAGGCCACAACGCTTTGGGTTAAGTCGAGCTCTTTATTGGTTGCTCACTCGTCAGCACTGCCGTGCTCCGGGCTGCGAGCCCGCGTGTATATCCGAAGGCCACGCCTCATCTGGGGCGTGGCCGACACCCACTGGTGGGCGGAATTATGTCGCTGCGCCAGCGAGCCACCGTGTCCGCCACAGTATGGTACATCACAATAATACTAATGGACATGCTGAACTGTCGAAATACAGTACATCACAATCATAGACATGCTGCACTGTTGAAATACAGTACATCACAATAATAGACATGCTGCACTGTCGAAATACAGTTCATCACAACAATAGACATGCTGCACTGTCGGAATACAGTACATCACAACAATAGACATGCTGCACTGTCGAAATACAGTACACCACACCAATATACATGCTGCACTGTCGAAATACAGTACATCACAACAATAGACATGCTGCACTGTCGAAATACAGTACATCACAACAATAGACATGCTGCACAGTCGAAACACAGTACATCACAACAATAGATATGCTGCACAGTCGAAATACAGCACATCACAATAATAGACATGCTGCACTGTAGACATACAGTACATCACAACAATAGGCATGCTGCACTGTCGAAATATAGTACATCACAACAATAGGCATGCTGCACTGTCGAAATATAGTACATCACAACAATAGACATGCTGCACTGTCGAAATACAGCACATCACAACAATAGACATGACGCACTGTCGAAATACAGTACATCACAACAATAGACATGCTGCACTGTCGGAATACAGTACATCACAACAATAGACATGCTGCACTGTAGACATAGAGTACATCACAACATAGACATGCTGACTGTCGAAATACAGTACATCACAACAATAGACATGCTGCACTGTAGACATAGAGTACTTCACAATAATAGACATGCTGCACTGTAGACATAGAGTACATCACAATAATAGACATGCTGGACTGTCGAAATACAGTACATCACAATAATAGACATGCTGCACTGTCGAAATACAGTGCATCACAATAATAGACATGCTGCACTGTCGAAATACAGTACATCGCAATAATAGACATGCTGCACTGTCGAAATACAGTACATCACAACAATAGACATGCTGCACTGTAGACATAGAGTACATCACAATAATAGACATGCTGCACTTTAGCCCAAAAGGACTCACTACACGTCACACGCCTGTAACACTCGTTTCACTTTTCAGGCAACCATTCGTAGAGGGCCAAGGTTCTTTAGCTCCGCTGCCGAAGGTGGATGGATGGAGGTTGTGTTTTCACCCCTGTCTGTTTGCCTGTTACTTGTAAAATCGAATATTTTCCCAAGTATTTTGGTTTGTCTTGTGGGTTATTCTGAACGTGTGTCTCTGTATGTCAGGTTCACTATGTTAACAAATATAATTTCGTTCAAAATTTTGGTAGATTAGCAAAACTATACATTTTTGGAATACCGTATTCAGAGCATGGAGAATCTGAAAATTAATGTTGGCATTTGCACAGACACCTGCATGGCCGCCATTTTGGATTTTGAAAATGGCTGCCATAAAATACATATTTTGCGCGATCTCGGCTTCTAGTCAACCTAGAGACTTAATTAAAGATGCTAATCCTATGTTTTCTGGGTCAAGGAATCCAATAAAGGCCTCAAAATAGTGCTCAGGATTATAGAAAAGCAACAAACAAAGGTAATTGAAAACCATTGTCTTTATATTTGTGATATAACTGTATTACATAATACATGATATTGCAAGTCCTTTGAAGTTATAGGTTGTTATAGGAAGTTATAGGTAGTATCAGATTGAACTATAAGTCCTATACACAGGATCTACGAGGTCTATACCGTTCAGGAATATGCTTTTACAGATCTTCATCACTGTCCTGAGTGTCATTTTCGCAAAGGTGTCTACGCAAATGTAAACATTAATTTTTGGATTCCTCATGCTCTGAATATTCCAAAAATGTATAGTTTTGCTAATCTACCAAAATTTTGAACGAAAAAACATAGTGAACCTAACTAGTATGTCAATCGCCTTCAGGTCACAATTTTAAACCGATCTTTAGGAAAGTTTAGCAAATGGTAGAGTTGATAATCAGGAAAAATCCAATTGAATTTGAGGTCAAAAGGACAAAAGCTCAACATAGAAGGTTGGTGCAAAAGCACAACACAAAAGTCAACAAATTAGGTGCAATCATCATACGTTTTTTGTTTTTTTTCCAAAACGCCAGAAAAAAAATTCCAATTTTTTTTCCAATTCCCGCGTTTTTCCAATACGCCATTTGTGTCTGTCTGATGAATTTTTGACGCCAATACATTCTGTCGTTACTTAGCCAATCTCAACCAAACTTGACAGGATGAGCCAGGGTTACATAATGAAGGTTGTAGCGCATTCATTTGCCCCCCTCCCCAAGGGGGTTTCTCCCTGAGCGGGTTTTCTCTGCCATTGACGTCAATGGGTTGCGTGTTGAGGTGTATAGCCGTATTAAATTAGCTTTATCGTGGCGTTTTTCCAAGGCCGCTTCGAATAACAAAACTAATGATAATAGCGTAATATTAATGTTATTACAAAACCATATTAATACCAATAATATCCCACCTCCCCAAGAGGTTTTTCCTCCTTAAAAAACAATTGTTACGGCCTGAAGCACACCAAGCCAAGCCTTCAATCACACTGTCTTTATTTATGGATTATCACATGAAAAATCTCTTCCTACACATAAAACAAAGAAGGGAGAAGCGAGGGAAAAACCAGAGTAGGCCAGCCTAAGAGTAGGCCCCCAAGGCAGGCCCAGTGGTTGGCCCCAGTACAGGCCCAGCGTTAGGCCCCAGTGCAGGCCCAGCAGTAGGCCCCAATGCAGGCCCAGCAGTAGGCCCCAGTGCAGGCCCAGCACGAGAGGGTAGGAGTAGGCAGGTCCACGAGTAGGCCCCAAGGCAGGCCCAGCGTTAGGCCCCAGTACCGGCCCAGCGTTAGGCCCCAGGGCAGGCCCAGCACGAGAGGGTAGGAGTAGGCAGGTCCATGAGTAGGCCCCAGTGCAGGCCCAGCAGTAGGCTCCAAGGCAGGCCCAGCAGTAGGCCCCAGTGCAGGCCCAGCGTTAGGCCCCAGTTCAGGCCCAGCGTTAGGACCCAGTGCAGGCCCAGCAGTAGGCCCCAGTGCAGGCCCATGTTAGGCCCCAGTACAGGCCCAGTGTTAGGCCCCAGTGCAGGCCCAGCAGTAGGCCCCAGTGCAGGCCCAGCAGTAGGCCCCAGTGCAGGCCCAGCAGTAGGCCCCAGTGCAGGCCCAGCGTTAGGCCCCAGTACAGGCCCAGCGTTAGGCCCCAGTACAGGCCCAGCGTTAGGCCCCAGTGCAGGGCCAGCACTCCTCGCTGTTAAACGTTGATTGATCTTCCTTGGTGAGAAAATGCTTTGTCTCGATCAGGTCGACCTCATTTGATTCAAATAAATCAACAATTGCAAACTTCCGTTGCCCCATTGTCGGTCACTATAGGTGGGTGGATCAAAATACAAAACTAACAAAAAGATAAAACTGATTCGTCGACAAGAACGGCTGGCTTGGCAAGCACTTGGTAAATGAGCACAACCCCAACCCTTGTGGGGTACATAGATTGCAGTAGATCTTCGCTCAGTTCTGTAAGTAAAACATACCTCACAGATGTCTGGCTTTCTCAAAATTTCTTTGTTTAATGTTATAAACGGCGTTAGCGACTGTTTAAAAAGCTAATAATATGTGTTTGTGGTTTATAATATTGTACAAGCCCCCGGCTAAGCCACTGTTAGACTTATGGTCTTGTTTTTTTTAATACAATCTATTTTTTCGTCAAATTTGGACCGCAAGCATTGTTCACGGGGTTGTGGTAAGTGTTCTCGAATAATTGTGTCAAAAGTTATCAGGCAATTTGCTTCAGGCAAAGATCAAAATGTACAGGAAGCATGGCCGTTGCACAAGGCAACATCTTTCAACTGATGGTTGAGTTCATCAAAAAAGTGATCTCATGGCATGACGTCTAGATGTTATTGAAATAAGCTCAAATTTGGCACAACTAGTTATCAGGCGATATCGAACAGGAGCCAAGATTAAAATTCTAATTCCATTTTTTTTGGACCACCCTAATAATCATCCACCCAGTGTTGGTAACAATTAACCTGCCTTGGGGTGGAGCATCACACATAGAGGAGGGGTTTGTTTTGTTAAAAAAACAAGTGCTACGCCGAGGTCCCCCATCGGTGAAGTGATGTGAGTTGACAAAGTGGAAGAAGCAAGGCGGCCATCTTGGATTTTGACGTGGCGACCCAATTTTCAATGGCGTTCTTCCTTATGCATAGATACACCCACACACCAGATTAGAAGTTAGTAGTTCGTTTATTTTTCAAGATATTTCGCTCACAAGGTTCAGACATACATGGCGGCGGCCATCTTGGATTTTGACGTGGGTTGCACCCACACACCAAATTAGAAATCGGGTCCTTCACTTACGCACGTCTCTACGCACGCCCGCCCACACGCACGCACGGACGGACGGACGCACGCACGCACGGACGGACGCACGCACGCACACACACACGGAGGGGAAAACCATAGTCCCCCTTTCGCTCCGCGGTGCGACGGGGGACAAAAAGTATGACACAGGTGTGCTAATCCTGTAGTAAAAAAAAAAAAAGGAAGCATTTTTGTCTCAATTACATGAACTTTATGACTGTCTCTCTAAGGAATAGATCTTCATATCAGAACATGTTCTCCGTGGGTTGGGGAGGAGGCAATAATGGGGCCGTATAGGGTATAGCCTTCATTTATATTTATAAAACATATAATTCCTATTAAACTTGCACATTCATGAGTGGTATAATATTAACTACGTAGAACAGCTTATCAAGCTTGGTGTAATGATTTGTGCAGCTCAAGAAACACGAGGATCTCCCAAGAATGTCTCAGCTGTGTGACGTATTGAACGTGATGTCGCTCTATGTGACTGGTCTTACAATAGTGAAGTCTGCAGAAATGTGCAGAACAGAATGAAATGTGACAGATTCTCAAATCAAAACCGATATAAATGACATCCTTGGTGCTTTGGAAACCCTCCATTCATTTTTGTAGACGACTCCACATTGTATTGTACAGCACCCCCATCTCTCTGCTAGACAGACAGCAGCTTCGTCTTTCTCTGCTGATCTGGAGATGATTTGACTCTGGTCTGATAAATGGACATGTCCTTGAATTTTGGGAAATATCACAGTCTCACCCGATCGTTCCAGAATGATCGTCGAACAAGCCCTCCTCTCTATTTCCACGGTCACGCACTGGAAGAGTGTAAAACTTATTGGAATCACTATCAACCATGGCCTTTCCTGGGGCAACCACGAAGCAAAGCTGGCCTCCAGGCCAGCAGCAAACTGGGAATCCTCCATTGATCCACATCTTTCCTTGTAAAATAAAAAATATATTCAGTCTACATGGCCTTTGTCCGATCTCAATGGAGTGGAGTACTGCTCTCTACTATGGGATCACCTGAACTCTGTGGAGTTTCATTCTCTCAAAATTATTGGAATCTCCTAGGATGAGGCTGAAGGACAAGGGTCTGTTGCTTTCACATCGCACGCAGATCAATGGTCTCTCCAAATTTGTTTTTACCACCTCTTCATCAATATTGTTCCCTCTCCTCCCTCAGTCCTCTGACTGCACCTATAGCAACTCCAATATGCACGTGTTCTTCCAGCAACCCCCTCATGGATAAATTTCCAAAATTCAGGCACACCTCAATGCTTTTATTCCTCGCTTCTTCCAGAGGTTGTCCATCCAGAGGTTGTCCATCCAGAGGTTGTCTATCCAGAGGTTGTCCATCCAGAGGTTGTCCATCCAAAGGTTGTCCATCCAGAGGTTGTCCTTCCAGAGGTTGTCCATCCAAAGGTTGTCCTTCCAGAGGTTGTCCATCCAGAGGTTGTCCATCCAGAGGTTGTCTATCCAGAGGTTGTCCATCCAGAGGTTGTCCATCCAAAGGTTGTCCATCCAGAGGTTGTCCATCCAGAGGTTGTCCTTCCAGAGGTTGTCCTTCCAGAGGTTGTCCATCCAAAGGTTGTCCATCCAGAGGTTGTCCTTCCAGAGGTTGTCCATCCAGAGGTTGTCTATCCAGAGGTTGTTTTGTCTCGCTGTTCCCTCCAGGGCTTCAAGCAAACAGGTCAAGGCCATTCTTGCCATCCCAAATTCTGTCCCATGATCTTTATGAACTTTTCCTAACCCAACCATCTTGCTTGCTCGCTCCAGTGTTTCCTCTCCTCCTCCACTTTCATTCCCTTGATGCTTGTTCCACTGTCAGATCTTCCTTGCTCCTCCATGAGCCTCACTCGTGTCAAGAAAAGAAAAACGGAATAACCGTAATCACAATGATCAATGTTTTGGAGTGAGTTTTAAAGCGAGTTGGACCAGCCGGCTGTGCAGTGAGGACATCGTGTAGATGATTTATCTCAGACATCCTGAACAAAAACAAAAATGGGAGTGGGGAAGTTTGGAGGGAAGGGAGGGGGGGGGGGCGAGTAAGGGAAGTTTGGAAGGAAGGGGGGGAGTAGGGGAAGTTTGGAGGGAAGGGGGTGGGAGTGGGGAAGTTTGGAGGGAAGGGGGTGGGAGTGGGGAAGTTTGGAGGGACGGTTGCAGGGAGTGGGGGAAGTTTGGAGGGAAGGGGGTGGGAGTGGGGGAAGTTTGGAGGGAAGGGGGTGGGAGTGGGGAAGTTTGGAGGGAAGGTTGCAGGGAGTGGGGGAAGTTTGGAGGGAAGGGGGTGGGAGTGGGGAAGTTTGGAGGGAAGGGGGTGGGAGTGGGGGAAGTTTGGAGGGAAGGGGGTGGGAGTGGGGAAGTTTGGAGGGAAGGTTGCAGGGAGTGGGGGAAGTTTGGAGGGAAGGGGGTGGGAGTGGGGGAAGTTTGGAGGGAAGGGGGTG
The DNA here is from genome assembly GCF_964187855.1 of Myxine glutinosa. Taxonomy (NCBI): domain Eukaryota; kingdom Metazoa; phylum Chordata; class Myxini; order Myxiniformes; family Myxinidae; genus Myxine; species Myxine glutinosa. The sequence continues at coordinate 204,775,656 of NC_136262.1, forward strand.
GGTGTGGGGAGGTTTGGAGGGAAGGGGGTGGGAGTGGGGAAGTTTGGAGGGAAGGGGGTGGGAGTGGGGAAGTTTGGAGGGAAGGGGGTGGGAGTGGGGAAGTTTGGAAGGAAGGTGGCAGGGAGTGGGGGAAGTTTGAGGGAAGGGGGTGGGAGTGGGAAAGTTTGGAGGGAAGGGGGTGGGAGTGGGGAAGTTTGGAGGGAAGGGGGTGGGAGTGGGGAAGTTTGGAGGGAAGGGGGTGGGAGTGGGGGGAGTTTGGAGGGAAGGGGGTGGGAGTGGGGGAAGTTTGGAGGGAAGGGGGTGGGAGTGGGGGAAGTTTAGAGGGAAGGGGTGAGAGTGGGGGAAGTTTGGAGGGAAGGGGGTGGGAGTGGGGGTAGTTTGGAGGGAAGGGGGTGGGAGTGGGGAAGTTTGGAGGGAAGGGGGTGGGAGTGGGGGTAGTTTGGAGGGAAGGGGGTGGGAGCGGGGAAGTTTGGAAGGAAGGTGGCAGGGAGTGGGGGAAGTGTGGAGGGAAGGGGGTGGGAGTGGGGGAAGTTTGGAGGGAAGGGGATGAGTGTGGGGAAGTTTGGAGGGAAGGGGGTGGGAGTGGGGGAAGTTTGGAGGGAAGGGGGTGGGAGTGGGGAAGTTTGGAGGGAAGGGGGTGGGAGTGGGGGAAGTTTGGAGGGAAGGGGGTGGGAGTGGGGAAGTTTGGAGGGAAGGTTGCAGGGAGTGGGGGAAGTTTGGAGGGAAGGGGGTGGGAGTGGGGGAGTGTTTGGAGGGAAGGGGGTGGGTGTGGGGAGGTTTGGAGGGAAGGGGGTGGGAGTGGGGGAAGTTTGGAGGGAATGGGGTGAGTGTGGGGAAGTTTGGAGGGAAGGGGGTGGGACTGAGGAAGTTTGGAGGGAAGGGGGTGGGAGTGGGGGAATTTTGGAGGGAAGGGTGTGGGAGTGGCGAAGTTTGGAGGGAAGGGGGTGGGAGTGGGGAAGTTTGGAGGGAAGGGGGTGGGAGTGGGGAAGTTTGAAGGGAAGGGGGTGGGAGTGGGGAAGTTTGGAGGGAAGGGGGTGGGTGTGGGGAAGTTTGGAGGGAAGGGGGTGGGAGTGGGGAAGTTTGGAGGGAAGGGGGTGGGAGTGGGGGAAGTTTGGAGGGGAGGGGGTGGGAGTGGGGAAGTTTGGAGGGAAGGTGGCAGGGAGTGGGGGAAGTTTGGAGGGAAGGGGGTGGGAGTGGGGGAAGTTTGGAGGGGAGGGGGTGGGAGTGGGGAAGTTTGGAGGGAAGGTGGCAGGGAGTGGGGGAAGTTTGGAGGGAAGGGGTGGGAGTGGGGAAGTGTTCCTTTGTTGAAATATCCCAACTGCCATAGCAGGGAACGGTGGTAGGGGTGTATTAATGACTCCCCTATGGACTTTCCTGGGCTAATAGGAGAGCTCAGGGGTAGTGTATTCACGTTCCTGGTGTCTCGTCTGGGTTCGATTTCCAACCTAACTATAAAGAACTGGCATCCTGGTGCTTTGCCGGCATGCTGTCGCTTCAATCAGTACATTATTCCTTTAAAGGAACTTTTAGGCAGTTGCCACTCATCTGCTGGGATTCACGTATGAAGGGTAAAGACAACTCGATTTTCTGTAATATCCTTCATTATAAGGGAGTTCAGTCGGTGAGTTATCGCTGGCACCCTCAACAAATTCCAAATTTTTGCTCACATCACCTTCAGTCCAATTATGGCAAGCCTGCCCAGCCAGTTCGTGAAAGACTCGGGCTAAAAAACGTTCCGGACTGACCTCAAAAGAATGTTGGAATAATTGGAGCCGTTAGAGGTAATAGGTGGTATATGATTCGCAGTGGAATGAATTACTTTATGCACGTCAACATTTCTGAAGGTAAATAAATAAATAAAATACCCAAGAATATCCCCGTTTGACAATGATTTTCGGAAAGCATTTTGTTTTGCAGTGAAAGTTTATTTCTGACAAGTTGTTTCACAAATGCACGGTGGCGACACACATCCGACATTAAAGACGTCATCAAGCAGGGAATATGACAGTAAATTGCTCCATTATTTCCGCACAATAAGTACACCTGCATGTGCACACCTGAACAATCCCCAATGGAGACACACATCGCAGTTGACGGCTCGGCGAACAAGATATTACGTCATCGGCACCGCTCGAATGAACCCGAATGGTGACATGAATGTCGAGGATCCACGAGAATGAACAAGAAAGAGCAATCAGAGATTGCAGACCCTCGCCAGGATGTTTTGAATGGTTTTTAAGGCTTTGGTGTTAAAAAAAATATGGCGGCCGAAGCACGTGACCGATGACGTCATCATCATTTGTTTTTTCTCCACCAATTTATGCCTACATGACGCGCAATAAATTTCATCTTGATCGGATGAAGTTTTGTACTTGTCCAATTATGACGTAATAATGGTGGCACTTATGATATCATCATTAACAGATGTTATTCCCAATGGAGAGTTATTTACAATGAGAAATGTCTCAATTTTTTCTATTCAGCGATTTCGGAGATATAGAGGTGCAATTTTGTTCGGTTTTTCCAAGATGGCGTCCGAACCACGTGATATATGACGTCATAATTATCATTACAAAATTATACAGGTGGAGGTGCACCTATGGTGAAAATTTCCTGTCAATCGGACCAACTGTTGCAGACAAAATCATAATTATTCTGTGCGTACAAACAAACAAACAGACAGACAAACAAACAAACAAACAAACAAACGGACTCAAATGCAATACATGCAAACGGTGACATGAATGCCGAGGGCCCACAAGTAGGAGCGAGTGAGATGTGAGCGGTAATGAGAATGTCGAGGGCCCACAAGGATGAACAAGTGAGACGCGAACGGTGAAATGAATGTCGAGGGCCCACAAGGAGGAGCGAGTGAGATGTGAATGGTGACGTGAATGTCGAGGGCCCACAAGGCAGATGTTAACGGAACAGTGATGCAAATGTCGAGGGCCCACAAGGCAGATGTTAACGGAACAGTGATGCAAATGTCGAGGGCCCACAAGGAGGAGCGAGTGAGACGTGAACGGTGACATGAATGTCGAGGGCCCACAAGGAGGAGCGAGTGAGATGTGAATGGTGACATGAATGCCGAGGGCCCACAAGTAGGAGCGAGTGAGATGTGAACGTTGATTAGAATGTTGAGGGCCCACAAGGATGAACAAATGAGATGCGAACAGTGACATGACTGTCGAGGGCCCATAATGAGGAGCGAGTGAGATGCGAATGGTGACATGAATGTCGAGGGCCGACAAGGAGGAGCGAGTGAGATGCGAATGGTGACGTGAATATCGAGGTCCCACAAGGAGGAGTGAGTGAGATGTGAATGTTGATTAGAATGTTGTGGCCCACAAGGATGAACAAGTGAGATGCGAACGGTGACATGAATCTTGAGGGCCCACAAGGAGGAGCGAGTGAGATGTGAATGGTGACATGAATGTCGAGGGCCCACAAGGAGCAGCGAGTGAGATGTGAATGGTGACATGAATGTCACGGGCCCACAAGGGGGAGCGAGTGAGATGTGAACGGTGACATGAATGTCGAGGGCCCACAAGGAGGAGCGAGTGAGATGTGAACGTTGATTAGAATGTTGAGGACCCACACGGATGGACAAGTGAGATGCGAACGGTGACATGAATGTCGAGGGCCCAAAAGGAGGGGCGAGTGAGATGTGAACGGTGACGTGAATGTCGAGATCCCACAAGGTAGATATGAAAAGAACAGTGATGCAAATGTCAAGGGCCCACAAGGAGGAGCTAGTGAGATGCGAACCGTGATGTGAATGCCAAAGGCCCACAAGGAGGAGCGAGTGAGATGTGAACGGTGGCATGAATGTCGAGGGCCCACAAGGAGGAGCTAGTGAGATGCGAACCGTGATGTGAATGTCAAAGGCCCACAAGGAGGAGCGAGTGAGATGTGAACGGTGGCATGAATGTCGAGGGCCCACAAGGAGGAGCTAGTGAGATGCGAACCGTGATGTGAATGTCGAGGGCCCACAAGGAGGAGCGAGTGAGATGTGAATGATGACGTGAATATTGAGGGCTCACAAGGAGGAGCGAGTGAGATGTGAACGGTGGCATGAATGTCGAGGGCCCACAAGGAGGAGCGAGTGAGATGTGAACGGTGATGCGAATGTGAAGGGCCCACAAGGAGGAGCGAGTGAGATGCAAATGGTGATGTGAATGTCAAGGGCCGACAAGGAGGAGCGAGTGAGATGTGAATGATGACATAAATGTTGAGCGCCGACAAGGAGGAGTGAGTGAGATGTGAATAGTGATGCGAATGTCGAGGGCCCACAAGGAGGAGTGAGTGGGATGCGAACCGTGATGCGAATGTTGAGGGCCCACAAGGAGGAGCGAGTGAGTTGCAAAAAGTGACACAAATGTCGAGGGCCCACAAGGAGGAGCGAGTGAGATGTGAACGATGACATGAATGTCGAGGGCCCACAAGGAGGAGCGAGTGAGATGTGAACTGTGATGTGAATGTCGAAGGTCCACAAGGAGGAGCGAGTGAGATGTGAACGGTGATGAGAATGTTGAGGGCCCACAAGGATAAACAAGTGAGATCCGAACGGTGACATGAATGCCGAGGGCTCACAAGGAGTGAGTGAGATGTGAGCGGTGATGCGAATGTCGAGGGCCCACAAGGCGGAGCGAGTGAGATGTGAACGGTGACACAAATGTCGAGGGCCCACAAGGAGCGAGTGAGATGTGAACGATGACATGAATGTTGAGGGCCCACAAGGAGGAGCGAGTGAGATGTGAACGGTGACGCGAATGTCGAGGGCCCAGAGTAGGAAGAAGAAGAAGCCGATCAAAGAGTGCGCGAGTTGCGCGCAGAGCGCACCCGCATACCCTCCAACGGGTTCTTTCCCGGCAGCATCGCCCATTAACACGATTGTCGCGTCGTCCGTCCCAGCAATAACCTCGGAGTAGACGCGTAATATTGTTTGTTACATAAAAGGCAAAACTAACAAAGCGAGTCGTCTCAATTAGCGCAGTATTGCTGCGTTCCGGGACAAACAGTCACGTAAAAGCGACGAACCATTAGTCTCATTTCACGGTCAAACATCGGTAATAATCAAAGCGATTACGCATTTTAATAAAAGCAGGTTTAACCGACGACGGAGGGAAAGTTGTGAACGAATGCGGGCGCGGTGTAAACAATTACACCCAATTGCGCATTGAGAAAATAAGTTTAAACGCATTTAAGATTTCAAATGAGCCTTGTTTTCAAGAGCGAGATTAAACGGTCCATTCGATCGCGGTAATTGACGCAATTTTGTGCCAGCAAGTGCAGGACAAGAAGCTCTCGTAAGTTTGTGTTTTGTGTAATCACACAGCACTGTCATCGCACGCTGACAAATACATGAATATTTGAGAAACCGTTGCGCCGGTTTGTGTTATTCACGTGAGTTTACGGCTGTTGCTTATCTGCTCCGCGTGCAAGTAATGAAAAACGTCACGTGGGCCGAGTCAATTACGCGCCTTTTCTAGCCCCGCCCCGCTCTGCCCCCGCCCCCTCCCCTCGCGCTCCGAGTCGCGGGATCCCGATGGTGGGAGAGCGCCTCGGAGTGAAAGTGAAAAGGATAAGCGGTTTATCTAATTGCCCATCGCGACCGTCCACTTGCACCGGCGCGCAAGCCAAAAACCCCTCTTCGATAAGTGAAAAATCACGAGACTATTCAATTTCCTTTTGCCATTTGGCATCGGCTTTTAAATGAGGGTAAATTTGCAATGGTCAAAAAATTTACTAATAATAATGGGTACTTCGGTTGAAGAACAATTTACAGGGAGTTAACATCGCCGTTATCTTCGCATACGAGGCCATCAGATGTTCATTGACTGGATCAAGTGATAAGACCGGATGTAGTTTTGTGAACTGGGGAGATGTTGTGTTCCTCCAATGCGGTTGCCAGCCACGTCACAGACCCTTGTTGTAGACCAGGGTGTCGTCCGTGGTGCTCGACTGTATTTCTGGTTCCAGTTTGGAGACCGAGATCTGCAGAGACAGACAGGACAAGTCATTGCATTGGGAAAGTCGTTTGTTTCCAGAGCCTCGAAGGCTCACCTGTGGACTAGACCCTTACGAAGGGGGAGGAGCTGGGGGTGGGGGGGGGTATATATTTGGGGAAGGGGAAGGGGGCTACATATCAAGGGGATGGGAGGGACAGAAAGCAGGTGGGAGTGGTGAATACATCAAGGGAGAATGGAAGGGGAGGGGGGAGGCTATATGTCAGGAGGAAGTAGAGAACGGCTACATGCCAAAGGGGAGGGCATACATATAAAGGGGAAAGGGGAGGGGCTATATGTCAAGAGGAAGTGGAGGAGGGCTACATACCATAAGGGAGGGCATACATATAAAGGGGAAAGGGGAGGGGCTATATGTCAAGAGGAAGTGGTGGAGAACTACATACCATAGGGGAGGGCATACATATAAAGGGGAAAGGGGAGGGGTTATATGTCAAGAGGAAGTGGAGGAGGGCTACATACCATAGGGGAGGGCATACATATAAAGGGGAAAGGGGAGGGGTTATATGTCAAGAGGAAGTGGAGGAGGGCTACATACCATAGGGGAGGGCATACATATAAAGGGGAAAGGGGAGGGGTTATATGTCAAGAGGAAGTGGAGGAGGGCTACATACCATAGGGGAGGGCATACATATAAAGGGGAAAGGGGAGGGGTTATATGTCAATAGGAAGTGGAGGAGGGCTACATACCAGAGGGGAGGGCATACATATAAAGGGGAAAGGGGAGGGGCTATATGTCAAGAGGAAGTGGAGGAGGGCTACATACCATAGGGAAGGACATACATATAAAGGGGAAAGGGGAGGGGCTATATGTCAAGAGGAAGTGGAGGAGGGCTACATACCATAGGGAAGGACATACATATAAAGGGGAAAGGGGAGGGGCTATATGTCAAGAGGAAGTGGAGGAAGGCTACATACCATAGGGGAGGGCATACATATAAAGGGGAAAGGGGAGGGGCTATATGTTAAGAGGAAGTGGAGGAGGGCTACATACCATAGGGGAGGGCATACAAATAAAGGGGAGGGGAGGGGCTATATATTAAAGAGAGGGGGCTAATATATCTAGGGAAGGGGACTAGATATCAAGTCAGAGGGGAGGGGTTAATTGATGTATTACAGAGGAGGAGGAGCTACATACCAAGGGGATGGGAGGGGTATATATCAATGGTAGGAGAGGGGCAAAACGCAGGTGGAGAGTGTTGAATACATCGATCAAAGGGAGGGAAATGGAGGCTATATATATCAGGGGGAGGTTGAGGTAGGCTGAATAGCAGAAGGGAGGGCGTATATATAGAGAGGAAGGGGAGGGGCTATATATTAGAGAGAGGTGGCTAATATATCTAGGGAAGGGGTACTAGATATCAAGTGAGAGGGGAGGGGCTACTTTATGTATTAGGGAGGAGGAGGAGATACATATCAAGGGCAGTGGAGGGGGAGGCCATTTTGGATGACGCCACGACGTGTGCGCTGTGCGCAGCACACCATTGAAACATGTCGCCGGTGCGCATCGTACGCGTGAGCACTCGTAGGCTCCATAGAACGACACAAGCACACGGGCCCATTCGTTTAAAGTTCCGCGCCGAGTCAGGTTCTAGTCGGTGTTTGCTAACAGAGCCCGACCAGGCAGTTAAATGTTTGGCAGGACACCGCAGATCCTCGTTAACCCCCATACCTCAGGCTGCCTTTACTTGCGCATGCGATCGCTATCAGACAAGAGTCCGTTACCACAAGCGCCATCGAGCCACTTCAACACCTATAATGAAAGGCATGAAGCGATCGCCGTAAAGAGACGTCACTTTGAAATTCGCGAGGAGTTTTATAATGGACTTGCCGTCTTCCGATGTGACAGCTTTATACATCGGGTTCAGCTGGGAGTTCAGGCAGGAGGACATCCAGCGATCGATGCAATTCGCCTCCACGGACGTTCTGCACTTTGCACTGAAGCAAAACAACAGGTTGGATCCGTTCTAATTATCTGGCTAATTGTACAACCATGTGTTTGCTCAGATCAGTAATTAGCTGAGAGAGGGAGAGAGAGAGAGAGAGGGAGGAAGAGAGAAAACGTGTTGTCACCCCTCCACTCACCCTCTACTCATCACATCACCCAAAAATTTTGGAGGCTTCTCCATATGACCCTCTCTTTATTCCTTAGGCTGCTCCCCACCATTTCTCCCGAAACCCCCAAGTGTGACAATCTGCTTCAACAGCACTAACTCTCCCCCCCCCCCCCCCCCTCCGCTCTACCACCCCCATTTCCCTCGAGTCTGCTACGGGCTGCAGAGATGGCAGGTGGCAGTGACAGCAGGGGAAGGGGGTGTCCTGTCGCCAGCAACTTGAGGTGTGACGCGCAATTATCCAGTTAACTTGATAGAGTGGTTGGGGGACAAGGCAAAGCCTTTTAATACGCCTTTAACCATAGTGTGCGCTCAGCCAATTACAACACCCACGATGCAATTAAGACCATTTCTTGGTGAACAGGACCTTTTCGGTCCAGTGAGTGTGGGCATAATTTCAACTTTAGCGGGTGCATTCTCAACAGGAAATGCTTACAGATATACATCGTAAAATGTTGAAACATCAAGTCGTCTTATGGTTCAACATTTTTTTCGCAAACTTTATGGTCAACTTCAAAAATTTAAAATAGCTGTTCACCACCATCTCTTATCTTCCAAAACCTTGATCTTTTCTACCCCCGTGAATTCACCCCAGATACACTTTTTTGAAATACCGACTTCGTTCCTGGAAGTCCTAGCGTTGTCCATGTGTTTTTTTTTTTTTTTTACCTCTCCCACCCCCCCCCCCCTCCCTCCCCTTCCCATGCCTCCTCCCCCCAAGCCCTCTCCCTCCCACAGATCTCCCGATGTCCCTGCTCTCCATCTTGTTCCTCCGCTCCATCTTGTTCCTCCGCTCCTTTTATCATATGTTTTATGTGTCAGTTTGTCTTTTTTGTGATCAATGTTAGCTCTTACACGAGCCTCGACCTTGTATACAAAAAATAAGTAAATAATAATTTAAAAAATCTACCAATCATGTCTGTGTGGCATTTATGGACATCATTCGGGAAATGGGAGCGAGAGGGTGACTTTTAAACATCAGGGTCACAATTGCTTTCAGGGTCGCGTAAGCTTTTACAATCTACAAACTACCTGCTCGTAGGTTCAACTCTCATGTCAAAAAGTCAAGTCTTGGGCCGAACAAGTGGGTGCGTCGAGGGAGTCATCAATTTGAATGGCTTGATGCAAGGGAGCGAAGATATGCAGGGATTCTTCTCCTCCACAAACATTTCAAACGAGGGAGAAGGCTCTCAGCACTCGAAATTGTTCTTAATCTGACGAGTTTCTTGGGACTGGAGCTCAACGTGACCTTTTATTACAAATATAAACCAAACAAACGTCACATGAAGACGACGAAGAGATGAATGAATGCACCAGCCCTTTGTCCCTGTGTCGTCTCTGGTTAGCGTTTGGTAACATATCTAGAACGCATGTTGGCAGGTGTGAGTCTCGGCACAAATTGCCGTCAATTTGATGTGGTACCAAGAATGGTTCCCCACACTTTGGTGTACACAAGGACAAAAAGATTTAAAAAGCTGCAGCAATTGCGATACACAGTCAACTGCACCCGAATAATGTGTGTGCGCAGACAATCATGGCCAAAAATATTGGCACACTTGCACTTTTTTTCAAATAATTCACAATTTTCTCTAACAATAAGTTGAAATTGACGAAAGTATTTGGTGTCTACAATTCTTTATTTCACTGTTAATAGCACAGAACCTTTGTTTTTGATTCAAAACTTAATATGTCCTTTTAAATCATAAAATAAAAAGAAAAGGCATTGACAAAATTATTGACACCCTAGACTTAATATTTGGTAGCACAGCTTTTGGACAAAATAACTGCAGTCAAGCGCTTCCTATAGCAATGAATGAGCTTCCTGCATCTCTCTACTGGCAGTTTGTCCCAATCTTCTTGTGCAAACTGTTCCAGTTCTCCCAGATTTGAAGGGTGCCTTCTCCCAACTGCTGTTTTCAGTTCTCCCCATGGGTGTTCAATGGGATTTAGATCTGGACTCATTGCTGGCCACTTCAGAACAGTCCAGCGTTTTGTCTTGAACCATTCCTGGGTGCTTTTTGAAGTGTGTTTGGGGTCATTGTCCTGGTGCAAGACCCATGACCTTCGACGGAGACCCCAAAACATCACTGAACCTCCTCCATCTTTGACTGTAGGGAAGGTGTTGTTTTCTTCGAAGGCTTCATTTTGTTGTCTGTAAACATAGAGATGATGTACTTTACCAAAAAACTCTAATTTGGTCTCACCTGCCCACAGTACATTCTCCCAGAAGGATTTTGGCTTGTCAGGTGTGTTTTGTCAAACTCCAGTTGGGCTTTCTTATGTCTCGCTCTCAGCAGTGGGGTCCTCCTGGGTCTCCTACCATAGAACCCCCTTTCATTGAATTGGCGACGGACGGTGTGAGTTGAAACTGTCGTACCTTGTGTCTGAAGATCAGCTTGAATCCGTTTGGCAGTTGATCGAGGTGCTTTCTCAACCATTCAAACAATCCTTCGCTGCAATCTTCAATCAAGTTTTCTCTTGCGGCCACTTCCAGGTAGGTTGGCTATAGTGCCATGGGCCTTAAACTTCCTGATAACATTGCGTACGGTGGACACAGGAACATCAATGTCTCTGGAGATGGACTTGTAGCCTTGAGATTGTCCATGCTTGGCTACAATCTTGTGTCTGACCTCCTCAGACAATTCTCTGGTTTTCTTTCTTTTCTCCATGCTCATTGCGGTACACACAGAGACACAAAACAGCAGAATGTCTCCTTTTCTCTATTCAAACTGGTTGAATGAGTGATTTTTTTTATATTATAGGCAGCTGCAACTCACCACAGGTGAGTTCAATTCCAAAGTCATGGAGAATCACCTGCTTGAAATCTAATTATTTCTGACAACTTCCAAAATGTGCCAATAATATTGTCCGGGCCATTTTAGGATTTATATGTGGAATAAGCTGAGATTTAGGAAAAAAAATTCAGATTTTTTGTTTTGTTCCACTGCAAACCAAAGAAATACACATGTGGATACGAAAATATTTTTTCATTTCAACAATGTTCTGGAAGAAATGGTGCATTATTTAAAAAAGTGTAACAGTGCCAATACATTTGGCCACGACTCTATGTATAGGTAGGGGATCATGTTTGCAAAGTTTTATTTTGATCATATGAGGTTCATTTTTCTATCCAAGATTGCTGCTAAACCACATGACCTATGATGTCATCATTTTCAAACTATATGTAGCAATGGTGTTAGATGACATTGATAAAGTTTCAGATCGATATGGTAAGCGGTTTCTGAGATATAATTATTTATTTAATATTTTCTTGCAATCAATCCAATATGACTGCCACACCATGTGACCGATTACCTTTTTGGGATCAAATTTTCATTTTAGGGATCAACTTTTAATCGCCATGCCTAGTCAATGACACATGTAAAGTTTCGAGTCAATCGCTTTGGAGGTTTGGGGGAAGATGTTTTTGCCAAACCATGTGACGTATGATGTCATAAATTTAATATTTCAATACAAATGGGTCATTGATCATGTGCATGGAATTTTAGATGTTTAGGATAAAGCATTCGATTAAAACATTTATGGCTGGTATACCACTTCACCGATTATGTCATTATCATGCTTTTGCTCCCCATTGGGAGTACTTGAAAATGTGCTAAGTTTCGAATTTTTCCATTCAGCAGTTTCTGAGAATTTTTTTTTTGCGTTTAATCCAAAATGTCTGCCATACCACCTGGCATATGACGTCACAATTATCATAAAAACATTCTACATGGGTGTTACTCCTACCGCAAAAGCTTTGTCCCAATTGGGCATGTGGTTGCTGAGAAAAACGAGGTTTAGCCCGTACGGATGGGATGGACGGACAGCCTGAAAACATAATACCTCCGGCCACCTTCGGGATGGAGGCATAAAAAGGTGCAAAAACGAATCTCCTTAACTACAGACCTAACAGATTACTTCCCATCATCAACAAGGTCATGGAATTCATCAGCACAGCTAATATGAAATCCTTCCTTTTCTCCAACAACCTCATCTCAGATCACCAATTTGGTTTTAGACCAGGTCACTTCACCTTGGACATGCTGCTTTTACTCACCCGACAACGGATGTAGGCCCTCAATGGCAGACATGAAATCAGGGTAGTTTCTCTGGACACATCTTGTGCTCAGTCTGGCATCCTGCCTTATTCTCCAAACTCTCTGCCTATGGAATCCCGGCGAACTCCAGACATGGCTTACTGACATTCTCTACTCTCGTAGCCAACGTGTGTCACTCAATGGAATCCTTTCATCTCCTCTCCCTGTCAAGGCTGGGGAGCCCCAAGGCAGTATTCTGGGCCCAGTCCTACTCCTGATCTTAATCAGTGATCCCTCTTAATGAGCTGGCCAAACATTTGGAATATATCTTTCAATCCTGACAAATTTCACACTCTCACTATCTTATCTGAAAGGACCGTCTGGCAAACCCTCCTATCTACTTTCTTAACAATCCTCTTGAGTAATTTCAGTCCTTCAAACTCCTGGGTCCCACTATGTTACGATGTTCACCACCATCTCAGATCGTCCCCAATCCAAAACCATGATCTTTTCTACCCTCGTCAACCCCCCCCCCCTCCCCCACCTTCTCCCTGTTTGTCTGCCTCCCTCTGTCTTGGCATTCAGTTCTACTGTTGCTGTTTCACACCACTCTTTGCTGTTCCTTTTGTACTTTTGCGTCCCAATCTGTTCAGTGTACTAGTACCAGCTCTTTCACGAGTCTCAACTATGTATACAAAAAAACTTGAAACTGTCTTGACTTGGCCTGTCCTGCTTTGATCATGACATAGCATGCCTGAGGGGCATTGGCCAAGGCTTGATTGCCCTCTCATAGATGATAGGGTGAGGCATGGAACGCTGGTTCGGTCAGCCAATCTGTTGTGCAGCTGATGGCACGGATCCCTACCTGCTTCAATCATATCACAGGTACGGTAAACCGATCCTGGGCGTGAACATCCGGCCAGAGGTGAGCGATGCAGATGGCGTCCATGGTCTTTTTATGGACACCTCAGACTTTCAGATTTATCTGAGAGCAGTGAGGTCTGTCACAGAAGATTATTAATTAGTTTCATGTGAATAGTGGGAATAACCAAACAGCTTTCACCTAATAAATTACCACAGGTGGCTAGGATTACATAAATTAACTGACTACACCCATGCTCTTCTAGCCGAAGAAAACTGCATAAGTGCAACCATGAAAGGCTACACAAGGTATGCTCTTTGCTGTTTCAAACTCTTCCCATAGTCCCTCCACAGCTGCAACGACATGTATACATAGTACACACAAGAGAAACCCAATGCTACACACCTCCTCAGCTGTCAGACCAGTTTCATAGCTTATTACCTCCGCCACCAAAGGTGGATGGAGGTTATGTTTTCACCCCTGTCTGTCTGTTTGTTTGTCCATTTGTCTGTCCATTTGTGAACATGATATCTCAAAAAGTTGTGGACGGATTCGGACGAAATTTATGGCTGGTAAGCCAGCTGGTAAGAAATTTAAGTGACAAGGACGAAATGATTAGATTTTAGTGAAGATCCGGATTCAGCTACTTTAATTTTTCAAGTGATTCTTCACCATTGGGAGATAGGGCCAAAAACGATACATAGCAGGATGTCTCAAAAGGTTATGGACTGATTTGGACGAAACGCGTTGGACAGGTTGTGTGTGTGACAAGGAAGAATCGATTCAATTTTGGTGAAGATCTGGATCTGGATCCAGCTAGTATAATTTTTTAAGTGATTCTTCACTATTGGGAGATAGGGCCAACCAGGCAGAGGTATGCGCTCTACCGAGTGCCGTTCTAGTTGGCCTATGTTGACCTTCTGGCCTATGTTGACCTCAAAAATAATTGGTGGTTAAATTTGCAGACCTGATGTGCAAATCCTCTTCAAAGTTCAAGTCAATCTGATGAAATTAGATGATTTTAGAAATATAACAAAGTTGTTGACCTTTGGCCTATGTTAACCTTTTGACCTCAAAATCAATGGGCGTTTTGCTTATGACCAACTATACCATTTTGTGAAGTTTCGTGAAGATCGGTTTAAAATTTTACCTTTAGGAAATTGACATACAGACAGACAAACAGGTGTGTAAATATAACCTCCATGTCCACCTTTGGTGGTAGAGGTAATAAAGTCGGAAATGTTCAGCTATCCCCTCGCTTTCTTCATTTAAAACTCCGCTTTCCCTCCTTTGTCCACTCCTAATTGACTATTTTATGCAAAATTAATCACTTCAATGATCTTCCCACATCAAGCGATTCAATCCAAAAGAGTAACTTTACACTCAATGTTAAACCCTGAAAGTTAACCCAGCTCCTGTCGGTAGGACGTTTGTGCACAAGTTATCGCGTCAAGTGCAAGCTAGTTTTACAATATGACGTCACAATTAGTTGCGGCATTACATCACAATTTATAAGGGGCAACAGTCACATGACGCCATCAAGCAAGTGTCCAATATGGAACTCCCATTTACACTTTGAAGGATCGAGGAAATTCTGGGGAGAATATCTAAGTACGAAGTGTACTTTATCGCTAATTTGTTTGCACAATTTTGCAGTGGAAAATGTCTTTCATTCAGAATAAATATTAGGTGTTGTAAACTTTTCATAATTGTCTTGTACCTTTCGAGATATCATGATTGCGCACTGGATAAGTCATTTCGGAGATGTTTTGTGTCATTGTGAGAGAGAAGGCTATTTTTGAGGAGGGTATTTTGGAGGAAGGGCAGAGGAGGGTTGGGGGAGGGTTGTTAGGGTTAGGGTTGTTAGGGTTAGGCTCTGGATGGAAGGGTCTGCCAAAGCATCACCTGTTGTCACAGGTGAGAGGGACGGAGGTATAAAAAGGTGCCAAAAAAGTTACGTAACTTGTGTACGACCCTAAAGGCATCTACAATGGCGACAGTTTGTCAGGCTTTTTTTTTTAACAGGATCTAAAGCTCGTAGTGGAGCTGCCCCAAACACACATGGACATACAGATGAATACATCAGACAACACAGGACTGTTAGATGAGATAAGCACATTCACTGAGCATGGTGGAAGTGCCGTCACTTCCTGGGCCACTCTGGGTGCCAGAGACACCACAACAATGGCGCTGCCTTTCTCACCGCACTCAGCTGGGAGGGGTATTTCCTCCCCAAGGACGCACGTATGGGAATTGCACGTACTCTTATCCTTATAAATGCTGAATGTCAATCAAGGAAGCAGCACGTACCATTTTTAAAGTCTTTGGTATGACTCAGCCAGGGTTTGAGCCACCGACCTCGCAGACTCTGAGCGAATGCTCCAACCATTACGCTCCAACCATTACACCAACGAGGCTTATCCTTAGAAATGATCAAATAAAGTATACAACGGGCCTTTCCTGGAATCATTCAAGCGTTTCAATTAGGAAGAAGGATCAGGGAAAGGAGGTAATTAATGATACATCAGTTGCCTTCCCTGTCACTGATTGTGATGTCACTGTCAACAACAGGCCTCCTCCAGCTCGCCTTGTAACAAGGTACTTGTCTCGTAGACTGCCGAGAGCGCACGGATGAGACAAAAGGGAGGGCAGCATGAGTAATTACTACGGGGTCTCGAAGGAGCGAACTGATTAAGTAACATTATTTCCAAATGACGCCTGGCTCTGCCTGCTAATTAGGATAATTAGGAAAACAAGGAGCTTTATTAGTGGGGGAGAAACTCTCTGGGCATGGCTCTGACGGTCACACCCTGCCTGTTTACCCGTGCGGGCGTTGCGGCGGCTGCCCGTGTCAAGCGCGGGTTGCACGGCCCGTGCGTATATGGACCCGAGTGTGCACCGGAGACCAAATTCAACTCGAGACAAACGTGTGAATGATGTAGAAAAAAAAAAAATGTTTTGAGAGACCACTCGATCGTGCGACTCGCTTAGAGCTTGTTGCAAATGCTTTGGAGAGCGAGCGCTTAATCATACGGAAATGGGGAATGCAAATGAGTAGTTCATCTGCCATCATCTTCACTTGTACTTGGATGCTAAGCAACCCTTGCACATTAATTTATTTCCAAGCAGGAATATTACGTCTTTTTTTTTTTTCAAACCAATGCAAACTCCAATTGCAATCGAGTGTGTGCAAATTATTTGGTGCAACAAAAGGTGTGTTGGTGCAAACGCTCATGTGACGTTGCAGATTGGGCCTAACACAGGGCTCTGGAGCCGGGCTGAATATATTTTATTAAGACACCCTGTTTATGTTTATCGAGGGTTGTATATCGACCTGCAAGTAGGAGGGTTGTATTAGGTAGAGTTAATGGTTGTAGAAAAGATCGTGGGTAGGGATGGGGCATGACACGAGATGGCAGAGGACCACCCGTTTGAAGATCTGAATGAAAGAGTTTGAAGACCTCTGGAAGGCAGTTTCACAAATGGAAGAAGAGGGAGGAAAGAAAGAGTAGCAATGGAAGGAAGGCCTACATTTTGGGAGTTTAATGAGGTGGGTAGTACCAGAAGAATGCATGCATCATCAGAGAGGAGAGAGAGGAGAGAGAGAGGAGAGAGAGGAGAGAGAGAGGAGAGAGAGATGAGAGAGAGAGGAGAGCGAGAGGAGAGAGAGAGGAAAGAGAGAGGGGAGAGAGAGGGGAGAGAGGAGAGAGAGAGGAGAGAGAGGAGAGAGAGAGGAGAGAGAGGGGAGAGAGAGGAGAGAGAGAGAGAGAGAGAGAGAGGAGAGAGAGAGAGGAGAGAGAGAGAGAGGAGAGAGAGAGAGAGGAGAGAGGAGAGAGGAGAGAGAGAGAGAGAGAGAGAGAGAGAGAGAGAGAGAGAGAGAGAGAGAGACAGATGCAGCGACACTGCGGAGAAGAGGTGGTTAAAAAGGAAAAAGGCCACCCACATGTCTACAATTTCAAAGCAACAGACCTTGTGCTTTGTCCTTACAACAGGAGATGACAACAAAGGTTAGAGCTTGAAATTCTCAGAATCTTGCAGGACAGCCACATGTGAAGCTGGAGTGCCAGCCCATAGGGGAGAGCAATACTTCGGTGAGCTACAGACAAAGGTTTTGTATAGATTGTGAGTAGTTGTGATCTTTCAGAGAAATACTTGGAATGACAGCAGATGCCCAGCCTGCAGCTAGGTTTAGACACCAGCTTTGCTCTGTAGTCAGTCAGCCCATGAGAAGTCTCGGCTAATGGTTTTATTGATAAATGTTAGCTGATTTATCATATATATGTATATCAAATATTACCTCCACTGGAATGGTGATTGTGAACCCTAGTCTCATGGCTTCAAAAGGTTCTGACCAACATGGGGTGCCTCCCACACAACCACCCTGTTTAGGTACCCATAACTAGTTAATATTAATTTGAAGTTGTAGCCGGGAAGATAGATCTATCCAGATCAAATATGAATTATGGCCAGGTTGAAGTTTGTGAAAAACACAGAAGCGCCCACTGTATGAAGCAGTGTCAGCTGCTATATGCTGCTAACCACAGCATCAGTCAGCCTACATAGGCTTTAGAAGTCATTTAATGGGAAATTGGGATTCCACCACGCTGACAACGGCCAGAGAGGCAGAAACACAAACGTGGATTGCTTCCTTTCCCCAAGGGGTGGGGTGTCGATTCGCCAAGAAAAGACCTCAAAAGCCTATGTAGGCTTATTGATGCTGCAGTTGGCAATGTAGCAGCAGACATTGCTTTATGCAGTGCAGGGCTCTGGTTTTCACGGACTGCAACTGAGCCGGAATGCGTATTTAATTGTGTTGAAAAAAAAAAGGTGTAGGCTGGCAGGAGAGCCTAGACGCATGCACACTCACATCTGAGCTGTCTAGCCTGAGTTTGAATCTTGGCCCAGCAAAAATGGTCCACTTGGTGTTTCACATGAGGAACGATGCATCAGTATGCGTGCTGTCCTTCGGATGGACGGTAAACTGGTCATCCTGACTGCCAACATTAGTTGGTCGATGTTAACGATTCCATGCTCTCCTTCACAAAGAGTATTATGCGAGCTATCGTCAGCACCTTTAACTAAAAACATTCTGCCCAGCCTAACTGTCCAGAAGGCAATGCCAAATGACTCGGCATAACCCATGCCAAGAAACTACATTGGCAGCTGCAACACTCTATAAAGAGTATCATCTGCATCATCACTGGTCATGTACTATTCTCTATACAAAGCAATGGTTCTGCCAAAGCAGTTTCTTGCCTAGGATGACAATCCTGGACACTGGACAGGTCACCACTTCAACGCAGTATACTTGGTTGAGTGTGCAGAACTCCAATTATAGTAGGAATACCGAACATCCAGGATATGGAAATAATACAAGCAACTGTATATGTTCTGATAGGTGAAACAGGTGTCTCTCTCTGTGATCCCATGCCGAAAGACAGGGTCCAAGGGAATTATTTTGGAATTGACCATGTCATGGACCATAGGTTGTTAACCAATGTTAACTGCAACACTTAGACTAACACGAATAAAATAAATAAACAAACTTAGGATACAGACACACAAGTGAAATGTTTACTTAAAATCAACTTTGCCAGGATGTTCTTGATATGTCCTAAATGATCTATAGATGTTTACATGATGATTTGTTTGTTTACGAGTCATACCCAGCTGCCAACTACAACTGCTGCCCACATGAATGCACAGGTACACACCCAGAACGTCAACTTACCTGGCACAGAAACCACCCTGGACTTGGTTTCCATCTCAGACGACAAACTTTATTTTTCCAATTTTTTTTTCCTCCATCATCTGCAGGGAATTTATACATTTTGAAAGCCTTCTCTGATCGTTTGGTGCATCCAATGGCACAGCAGCCTATCATTTTAAAAAGAACTAGAGTGCAGTTGATGGTGTGGTATCGCAAAAACCCACGTTTACCACCTAAAGCAAAGTTGAAAGATGGCAAAAGGTTACACCAGGAATGTTCCAATATCAACTTTTAAGTTATTTTTTTTTCCCATTTTGACTTTTTTGACCCCAGTGTCCCCACCCACTGGAACATTAACCGAAGGTAAAATCCCAAAAATCATTACATATTTCACGTGTCCCCCAATGCTGATTGCATCCACAAAATTTCATTTAAAAATGTTGAAAAATGTGCCAGTACCTGCATTTTTTTTTTTGTATTTGACCTTTTGATGGCCTTGTATTTGCCAAAATTGTTGCTGCTCTTGTACCTTTGTGCCATTGTTGATCATAACTTCCAAGTTTGATGAATTTCTGCCCAAACGTTTAGAAGGAGATAGTGACACAGACGGGCAGAGATGATTACAATATCCCCACATTTTTTTCAAAAAGCGTGGGGATAATATAAACAAAATGACGCCCATGAGCCATGTGATCAGAATTTTCCAGGATGCACCATGTCTTTACTCCTGGTCTATAGGGACTCTATCCTCGCTTTCCCGTGTAGTGTAATATATAATGAATGAATGAATGATCGTTTTAAGGCCATTTTCCCCGATACAGCGGGGGTTAGCCTTGCGGGCCCCATGACAATAATGGTTCCCTTTTTGAGGCAATGTTTTTATGGCCGGATGCGCTTCCTGGCGCTAGCCCTTAATCGTCTCTTGCGATGGGCAGGGATACAGCGTACCTATTCTAGGCCGGGATACACACTGGGATCATTCATCCCAGCAAGCTGGTACCCAATTTGCCGAACTTGGAAGGATGACAGACTGAATCAATCCCCCTGGTGTTAATTCAGCGATCGACCGGGATTCGAACCCAGGATCCTATGATCCTAAGCCTGCACCCGAACCGCTAAGCCAACACCAGGCTGGTGTAGTGTCATAAATAGATGCCTTATAAAGAGGTCACGCGGTCACATATATTTATAGGAGGAGGGACTGCATGATTTGATTGAACAATAGTATGCATACTACAGGTACATGGAAAGGTGAATTTAGAAAGCTCTTTTCAATAACCGGTATGATCCCCCTACCCCCTGTGAACCTCAATGAAAACATCAGCAGACCGTTCTGGGCCCTTTTCCTTCGTAAATTACACATTTTGTCATACCTTTCAACCTACGAGACTTTGTAATCCACTCCAGAGACTTTACGGCAGACCGTGTTTTACAGGAGAGTTTCTCAATCGGTACATACAGTCACGGGAAAAAGTAAGTACACCCCATGTAAAGTTTTGACTTTTTCAACATATTTCAAAATACAGCTATTTGATCTTCATTTCAACAATATTGATAGATAAAGGTGATATAATATAACAAATATCATGAAACATTTACATTTTGTAGTCCATTGTAATTTAAATAAACATAAATGCAAATTTCGCATGTGGAAAAAGTAAGTACACCCTTGGCTCTAATAGGTGGTATTGCCTCCTTTGGCAGAAACAACCACAAGTAGGTGTTTCTTATAACTGTCTACCAGTCTCTGACATTGACTGGGAGAAATTTTTGCCCACTCCTCCATGCAGAATTCTTTCAGCTGTGCGATGTTTGAGGGGTTTCTTGCATGCACAGCTCGTTTCAAATCCCCCCACAACATCTCGATTGGATTTAGATCCGGGCTTTGACTTGGCCATCCCAGAACCCTCCATTTCTTTCTTTTCAGCCGTTCCTTGGTGGATTTACTGGTATGTATAGGGTCATTGTCATGTTGCAAGGTTCACATTCAGTTGAGCTTCAACTTTCCGACAGATGGCCTCACATTATCCTCAAGCACGCTCTGGTACAATGAAGAATTCATCGTGGATTCTATGATGGTGATCTGCCCAGACCCTAATGCAGCAAAGCTGCCCCAAACCATAATATTTCCACCACCATGCTTTACAGTTGGTATCAGGTTCTTGTGGTCAAATGGTGTCTTTGGTTTTCGCCAAACATGTCTTCTGGTACTGTGGACAAATAGCTCTACCTTTGCCTGATCTGTCCAGAGCACATTGTTCCAGAAGTGCTGGTCTTTGCCTAGGTGTTCATTGGCAAACTTTAGTCTTGCCCTGATGTTCTTTCTGGACAGCAAAGGTTTCCTCCTGGCACACCTCTTATGTAGATAAAATTTGTGCAGCCTCTTTCTAATGGTAGACTCGTGCACTTTGACATCAACAGTGGCAAGAGCTACCTGTAGGTCCCGTGATAGCATTCTGGGGTTCTTAGAGACTTCTTTCAGCATCTGGCGGTCTGCTCTCGGGCTGAACTTGCTGGGGCGGCCTGGCCTGAACGAGTTGGCAGTTGTTTGGAATCTTCTCCACTTGTAGATGATCTTCCGGACAGTCGAATGATTGATTTCAAATTGTTTGGAGATCTTTTTGAATCCCTTCCCAGACTCGTAGGCATCTATAACCTTCTTTCTGAAGGCCTCAGAGAGCTCTTTTGATCTAGGCATGGTGATACCGCACACTTCAACAACAAAGAGCAAACTAAACTAAATGTTTGAGGTTTAAATAAGACAGGTTCCTCCAAGATCCTCTCTAACGATGTTCTAATCATTTGCAACTGAGCTGGTGCACCTTTTTTTTTTTCTTTTTTTTTGTATACAAGATCGAGGCTCGTGAAAGAGCTAACATTAATCACACAAAAAGACAAACCGACACACAAAACACAAAAAACAAGGGGAGCGGCAGACAAGATGGGGAGAGAGGGGGAAGGACACAAAAGAGAGGGGGAAGAGGGGGAAGGACACAAACACAACATTTGAGAGCAGGGACATCGGGAGGACTTGGGGGGAGGTGGGAGAGGATTAAAACATATGAACACTGCAAGGACTCTGGGGTGAATTACCGGGGGTAGAAAAGATCAAGGTTTTCGATGGGGGACGAAAAGAGATGGTGGTGAACAGCTGTTTTAAAGACCTGGAGGGAGGAGTGGGATTGAAGGGAGTGGGGGAGTTTGTTCCAGAGGCGGGAGAAAAGGGGAATGAAAGAGTGAAGGTGAGCAGAGAGCCTAGACTTTGGCAGTTTAACCATAAGAGGGTTGCAGGCAGATCTTGTGCGACCTGAAGGAATATTGGGGGGACAGAGCACAGAGAGAGCTGGGGGAGCAAGGCCGGAGAGGAGTCGGTAGAAGACAGAAAGACCACCAACCTGCCTGCGGTGAGTGAGTGAAAGGCCCTCGGCGTTGACTACATCGCAGGAGATTCCAATGATTCTGAAAGCTTTGGCCTCAACAGCGTGAAGCCGAGCAAGGTGTGAGGCAGGAGCACCAGCCCAGAGGGGGGAACAGTATTCCATTGAGCTGCGGATGAAAGCCTTGTATGTGGTGAGGAGCTCAGGTGTGCCAAGGAAGGACTTCGCACGATGGAGGATGCCCAGTCGGCGACTGGCTTTGGAGGCCAGCTTGGAAATGTGGTTTTCCCAAGAAAGATAGTGAGATCCCAAGAAAGCCATGCGTGCAGATAGTGAGACCCAAAAGCTTGAGCGACAGAACTTCTTGGAGAGGATTGTTGAGAAAGTAGATGGGAGGGTTGTCCAGTCGGTCCTTTCGGAGAGACATTGTAAGAGTGTGAGATTTGTCAGGATTGAAAGACATGTTCCACTTGTTTGACCAGTCTGTGATTTTGTCCAGGTCTGCAGAGAGTGAGGAGGCTGCAGACTGCCGATCTGAGGGATGAGGAATGGAGCGACAGAGAGTAGAGTCGTCAGCAAAGAGATAGAGAGGATTTTCAAGAGAGTCAGAGAGATCATTGATGAAGACCAGAAAAAGCACAGGGCCCAGAACACTACCTTGGGGAACTCCAGCCTGAACAGGAAGAGGAGATGAGAGAAACCCATTCAGGGCCACACGTTGCCTACGACCAGAGAGGAAGTCCGCCAGCCATGCGTGGAGATTTCCATGGATACCAAAGGAGGAGAGTTTGGAGAGCAGAGCAGGGTGCCAGACCGTATTGAAGGCACGTGAAATGTCAAGGGAGACAGCTCTAATTTCCTGTTTGGCGTTGAGGACCTCCATCCATTGTTGAGAAAGCAGAAGCAGCATGTCCAGAGTAGAGAGACCAGGTCTGAAACCAAATTGATGATCAGAGATCAAGCCATTGGAGAAGAGGAAAGATTTAATATCTGAAGCAATGATGGATTCCATGACTTTGCTGATAATTGGGAGAAGGCTGATTGGTCTGTAGTTGCTGGGATCTGTTTTTGCACCTTTTTTGTGCAAAGCGGTGATGTTGGCTGATTTCCAAGCAGATGGCAGATGACCTTGAGCAAAAGAGAGGGTGAAGAGAACAGAAAGAGGGAGTGAAAGAGCAGAAGAACATGATTTTAGGACCCGTGGGCTGATGCCGTCAGGACCAGTTGCAGAATCAGAGTCGAGGGTTGACAGAAACTTTTCCACCTTGTCAGGAGGAAAGGACACAGAGTCCAGGAGCAGCTGGGTACGACTGGGTACGGTGGGTACAGAGAGGGATGGGTTTGGGACACAAGCTTTAGAGGCAAACACAGAGTTGAGGCATTCAGCTTTTTCACGTGCGGAGTCAGCCGTTAAGCCGTTTGAGGTGAGGGAGGGGATGGAGGGGGAACAAACACCAGAAACAGATTTGACCAGACGCCACCAGGATTTGGAAGAGGGAGACAGATAAGAGAGTTTGGTCTTGAGAATGGTGAGATATTGTTTCCTGGCTCTCCTGAGGGTGGACACACACTTGTTTCGGGCTTTGTGAAAGGAAATGAGATTTCCTTCCGTTGGATTTGCTTTCCAGGAGACGAAAGCAAGTTGTTTCAGGGCAACAGCCTCACCACAAGATTCCGTGTACCATGGACGGGAGGAAGGGTATGACAACTGAAGACGAGATGGTATAAATCTGTGCATGAGAGAGAGCAATTTACTTTGAAAGAATTCCCAGGATGAGTTGATGTCAGAGGTGGTAGAGATGGGAGACCAGTCCAGATGATTGATGGCTGCTTGAAGACCGTGCCAGTTGGCCTGAGTGAAATGCCAGACTCGTCGATGCTGAGGAGGCTCTCTGAGAATGGTCAGAGAGATGTCCGCTTTGACAAGCACATGATCAGATGAGCCGATTGGAGCAGAAGAAGAGCAGCAGACATTTTCAGGGAAGTTTGTCATAACCAAATCCAGAAGAGAAGATGCTCCGTTGACTGAGATCCGGGTCGGGAAATTGACAGATTGTGTCAGTCCCAGTGAGTCGCAGAAGTCCTTTGCTGAAGAGCCATGGCTGGTGAGAGAGGTACCCACACCCAGCCAACTGGCATGGTTACAATTGAAATCACCACATATGAGGAAGAGAGAGTTGGGATGGGTAGATAGAAGTTGGTCCATATTATCAGACAGTGAGATGTAGATGGAGTCATCGCTGATTGGTGGACGGTACAACACACATATGAACAAAAGGTGGGAGCGAAGGGGAAGCCGTAGCCAAAGGTATTCCTGGGGGTGAGGTGGAGAGAGGGCAGTGGAGGGCGAGTGAGGAAGAGAGTTTTTTATAAAGATAGCAACCCCACCTCCAGGACGAGGCTCAGGTCTATCATACCGGAGGAGGGAGTAACCTGGGAGAGATACCAAGGCATCAGAGACATCATGAAGGAGGAAAGTTTCTGTTAAGCAGCAGATCACATCTGGTTTGTCAGAAGCAACCTGTATGGAGAGGTCAGTCAAGTTTGAGCGAAGGCCCCGGATGTTTGAGGTCCATACCGTTAATGAAGAGGAAGGGGGAGCATCGGGTCCAGAACAGGGGGGGGGGGGGAGGGGTAGGGTAAGATGTGGAAGAGGAGGAAGAGGTAGGGAGAGCTGTTGAAGGTGTGTCAGAGATTTCAGAATAGCTTGGAGAAAGGGAAGAATGGGGCGGACAAAAGGTTTGATGGAGATTGGGTGAGGCACAGTGAGGTGTTATTTGAGGAGGGGGAAGAGCAAGGCAGAAGGTTTGGGGAGATGAAGGTGAAAGTTGGAAGGAGGAAGAAGCAGGGAGGATGCTTTGAGGAGGAGGGGTGAGAGGGGAGTCTAGGAGGGGAGGAGCGAGGGAGAGTCTCGGAGGGGAGGGGTGTGGGAGGAGTTTAGGAGGGAGGGGAGGGAATGGGCAAGGGGGGAGATTTGAAAGGGATGGGTGATGGGGAGGATTTGGAGGGGAGGGGTGAGATTGGATTTTGAAAAGTGTACGATTCATGGGAAACGAACATTTTTTGCAAAATGAGTTTGAGACCTTCGAGTCAAAAATACGTTTGAGGACACTGGAGGAGGGATGGAGTTCTGGATAGTTTAGGGAATGTAGAAAGGAGGAACTGTAAGAGATGGTATTATATATATTTTTTGGAATGAATAGATTTGGTGAGCAAGACGAAAGCATCCTTTTGTAGGAAAAGAAGAAAAGGGTGTTATAATATATGAGAGAAAATAGTTGTTCAGGGGAGAGATTATATATTTCTAACCGCGTGATCGCGAACGAAGAACGAACGAACAAAAAGAACAACAAATAAACGAATAAGACCTGGGAAGGAATTTTTTTTTTTTTTTTTTTTTTTTTTGTGAGTACAGATATTAAACAAGGAGGTACGGGGTGAACGACTGGGACGAAACAGAGAACGAAAATAATTTCAGCGCATTCGACGAATCGCTGAGAGAAAAACAAACCACAAGGTCGGAGACGGTATGGTAGTCTAAGCCTACGAGTACTAGGCCGCAGAATACTCGATACCATTAACCGACGATTGTGTATACATGTACGAAAAATTAGCACCGAAAATTTTCCAAAAGATACGCTATAGGTACATACACCGAAATATAGATACAGTCTCGACAAAAACACAATTGAGAAATATCACTTAGCTTCGAAAGCGTGAGCGCATGGAGCAGCTTCGAAAAGACGTGACCTCCTGATTCCTGACCTGATTCCTGACCTGATTCTAATTTTAGGTATTTGAAGTGATCGTGATAAATGTAGGGGTGTACTTACTTTTTCCACATGGGAAATTTACAAAATGTAAATGTTTCATGATATTTGTTATATTATATCACCTTTAAGCCCCAGTCATACCGGCCATTTTCAGGCCACGAATCGCCACGACCTAAGATCGGGGCGATATTCTTGGCCAGATCGTATTGGGGTCCTGGCGATTCCTGGATGATCGGGGGTGTACTTGGCAGTTCGGGTCGAGACAGGAAGCCGCCCCGACAATTTTGAACTGTTCAAAATAATCGTGGCGATTCGTGGCGTTTTTCAAACTCTTGCTGCTGTCTGGAGGGTGTCGTACGGGCGCGTGTGGGCATCGGGAAAATGGTCGTGGAGTGTCTTGCGGCGGTCGGGAAACTTGGCTGCCACGATTCGCTCCGCATCCAGCAAGCACTGATACGACCGCCGTACGTCCTCACATGGACGCCGTACGACTGCCATCACGATCTTCCAAGAATTGCCCCGATCCGTCCCGACCACGTTCGCGCAGCAGTACGACGACTCACGATCATTGCCGATCTCTCACGAATTAACAAGACTCCGCCAAGACTGCCGTAAGCATGCAGTAAGCACCAGTAGGCGCCAGTACGACCTGTCACAAGACCGGGTATATATAGGCGATCCCCGGCGGCGAAATCATTTCATCTCCTGATTCCAAGCTGGTCACATCGATCACATCCAAGCTGGTCACGGCGGCCGCGTGATTGTGCACGTCTTCCTGGATCCCCTCCCCCTCTTCCTGGCTGGCGGCATCATTGGAAGGCTTGGAGTTGATGATTTATATAAACAACATACAAAAATAACGTGAATTAGCGTCGTCTGAATTTTAAGATCGTAGTTAGGTCGGCGTGATTCTTGGCCGTTCTTATATAGGGCAAGGACGGCCGCCGCGCAGTCTGGCTCGGACGGGTGGGCACATACGCGTGCGTACTGCGGTCGTAGTGAGGTCGTAGTGCGGTTGTAGTGGGATCGGGGTGGATCGGGGCGGATCGGGGCGAAGACGTGTGGGCACGGGCTAGGACTTGTGGCGATCTTGCCGCGCACTTGGCGGATCGGGCTTTGTCGTCACGGCGCGATCGTACGGGAGTCGTGGCAGGGGTGTTTTGGTATGACTGTGGGAAAATTTACAGCCGATCTTGCCGAAAAGTCGTGTTGGTGCGGGGAATCGCCAGATCGGGGGTGATCGGGCGATTCGTGGCCACTCAAATCCGGCATGACTGGGGCTTTATCTTTCAATATTGTTGAAATGAAGATCAAATAGCTGTATTTTGAAATATGTTGAAAAAGTCAAAAGTTTACATGGGGTGTACTTACTTTTTCATGTGACTGTATATAAATGGTGTTCAACAGGCTGTGATGTATTGTTGTTTTACTGTTTTTTTTAAAAATCCTTTAAAAAAATTGTTTGTTGTTGTACAATACCCCAAAATTTTGTGTAGTACCCAAAAGAGAATGTCACCCAAGAGAGAATGTCGCTTCCTTCCATTGGAATCATTGTAATTGCTTCAGCCATTATTGTGCTCGGCCAGATGACATTTATCAACAATTCTGTGGGTGAACAATTAGGTGATTGCTCAATCTTTTGATCTGGTACTTCAGTGATGTATTCTGGCACCTTTTTCATTCTTGTTTGTTAGGAAAACATTAGAGAATAAAAGTTATGGTTTTTAAAGGCTTAGGACTTCACGCTAGTCTCTCGTATCGTTTCAGCATATCATTTTGTACACACTTGATGGGCGGCCATTTTTTTCCTCAAATGAAGTAGTACTATTACTACCATACTCTATGATAATGAACAATCAGCACAAAACAGTGGTTTCATTACATGCTGAGGTAACGAAGTTCGGTCAATAATCCTGTACAAAGACAACAGACACAGATTTGTGACGGACCCCAACGTAAGACGGCATATACCAACATTCATCACAAACTATGTCCACGGGATTGGAATACACAGAGGGAAGCAAAGGGTGGCAGGAAAGAGACATACACAGAGGGACGTGCACAAAGCAGAATCAAATGAAGAAATAACAATTACATCCATTTCTTTGGGTGTGGAAGAGCTCCGCTGCCTCATGTTGCTCACCCAGATGCTGTCATGTAGGGAGAACAGAACACAGCATTGCTGGCATTACAGAACAGGACCCCAACCCGGCAGCTCACGGTCTCTACCCCACTCTGGCCATGACCCTGTTCTTCTTCTTCAACCGCCCGCACCACAACACTCACTCCATGCTAACCACCCTCTTGGTCCTCTCTGGGACTGATAGCACCCATTTCCAAGCTTGAACGGTTACTTACGTTAACTCTGGTCTTATACATTCTATCTCTAAACACAAAAGAATGAACATTTAACAAATCCAAGCATATTAAACATGAAACATATCTCTTGGCACACAATTAAATACGCACTAGGAACACATCAAATATAATCAAATACTGTACTATTTACATGGGGGGTGAGATGGAATTAACAGAAGCACTCCACTCAGTCTCATTTCAGCCCATCCCAATTCCCCCACCAGTGTCACAGTCAGCCATGTTAACTGGAAAAGTCTCTTAACTGGTGGTATGATAGGGAGGTGGTATGGAAGGCACCATGAGAGAAGTGAGATACCTTGATTTGTTGTTGCAGGTGGTGTGGATGGCATTGGATGCCATCAGATGGTTATGGGGGTGGGGCCTTGGCAGGCAGACACATGCGCTGATGGGACAATCATCACAATCATACTTGCCAATTTTGTGCACACACTGAGGCAAAGCAGGAGCTACTTACTCAACCACTATCTATCCCCAATGTCTCCCTATAATTTCTCCTCAGGGATGGCCTGCCCAGCCCATGACCTTGCTACCTGTCCTCACCGGAGCTTCCAGCTTGGCAGCCAACACAGGTCCTCCCAGCTCTCCCCCTGCTGCTATCGCAGTCTCCTTCTACATCCGTTCACTGTCCCAAATCCGAGACCTATCTCTGCACCTAAACTTAACTAACAGTGCCTATGTCTCGTGGCTTTCCCCGAGGTCTCTTTACCCTGTCACTTCCTTGACAGCCATTTTTGACCTCTCTTCTTAGCACTACTGTCACTGCTATTCCTTTGTTGCTATTACCTATCCTCTTCTTTCCATTCCCAACTCTACTACCTCTCTACCCACCACTGGCCAGGGCCGGATTTAAGGGAGGACCAACGGGACATTTGTCCAGGGCCCAACCTCCAGAGGGGGCCACAAAAACATATGATACATTTATTTATTTATAAATCTAGTATTATTTATTCCCTTGTTGTCTCAAAGTTAGCAGAGATAGGAGACAGGAATTCAAGGTCTAATATAAATAACCGAACGTTTAATTACAAACACAAAGAGTAATACCGGACAAGCAATGAGTGACATACCACACGAATCACATGCCCTTTTATGGGAAGATTGGCATCATCACGTCAAAATGACGCAATCACGCAACCTGCACGAACGACGTAGAATTGTTTTATACGCAATCTTATTATAATGCCTAATCTTATTATAATGGAGGTTATCCTTAGCTTTCTATAATCCTATTATAATTAATTATAATGGATACAATGCTGGATAGATTTAATGCAACTATTAAGTCAGTCCAAGCAGAAAGACATCGAACTGTCGCTGGTGGTTAAATTACTGGAATCTGATCTAAAATCATGTCTTGAAAACATTCGTAATGATTTTGATGATTATGAAGAACACGTCATCATCCAATTAGCAGTTGAGAATGCAACATGACGGGAGGGGGGAGATGATTTCCCAGTGATTTACAATGTAAACTGTTTCTTAGCCTCACCAGAGGAGACGGTATTGCATTTGGGTCCATCTGTTTGTCTGTTTATCCGCATAGACCGTGACTATGCTTTTCTCTGCAACTGTTGGACAAATTGACACGAAATTTTCACCAAAGGAGCGCCTCCTCATGTAGAATTTTTTTAATGCTAATTATGATGTCATAGGTCAAGTGGTACGTGCGCCATCTTGGAAAAACCGAAAAACTTTGCACCTCTACATCTCTGAAACCACTTCATGGAAAAACGGAAATATGGCTCATTGTAAAGAACTCTCCATGGGGAACAACATATATTCATGATGACGTCATTGGTGCCTTCATTATGACGTCACAATTCATGATCAGATCAGTTTTAAATTTATTGAGCATGATCTACACAAAAATTGTATGAGTGAATTAAATTGACGACGTCATCAGTCACGTGGTTTGGCAGCCATATTGGATTGAACATAAATCTACATCAATAAGCCACTGTTACAGATTCGTCACTTCCGTTGTGGTGGTTTGCATCCACTGTAAATATTTCTGATTCCATGTACTATTATTGTGTTCAAAAGGTTTATTGTTCATGAACTGGTTTCAAAAGGTAAAAAAGTTAATGTTAAAAGAAACAGGAAACCGGATCGGGAACCGGACAACGAAGAGGAAGAAGAAAGAGAAAAAGGGCGGAGCGAATGAGTCGGACAAGAAAGCCGAGTTGCTCCGGGTTCTGAAGCGAACGTTGGAGAAGCCAGAGTCACTAGCGAACTTTCGGGTTTCCGGGAAAGGGATTCCTATGACAGAGTTGTCATCGCTGTGACCGGTCAACCTGCGTGTCAGGTTTTGCGATCGATTCAGGAGAGAATCATCGCCGTGCCGTGCGCCACGAGACCGGGTCGTCGGCCATTTTGACTCGCGCAGGACTTGTGCTTCGCTCGCGGTTTCGTCTCTTTTCTACCATTTTCACCGCACGCAGACGTCGATCTGGGGCGTGTGTGTGACGTGGCTTTTTGAAGGTTACTTCGTCCATACCCGAGGGTGTGATCTCTCAGTCGCCTGTAGGGCGCCTTTGGATTTCCCAGTCGCCTTGAGGGCGCCTTTGTACAGCTTCGGCTGTGTGACTGTATTTGCCATTCGCACGGGATTCTGGTCTCGATTGGACCTCGTTCTGGCGATCGCTGGAGTGAATCAATTTTGTCTCGAAGCCGGGAATAAGAGACATTGGGGAATGTTCGTGTTTCACTCACTTGGAGCACAGTGAGTTAAATATTACAAAACTGATGGTACCATCAAAGGACATATTGATTGTACTTTTGAATACTATTATTGTTGTACTGTTATTCTTGTGTGATCTTAATACAATATTTGTTTGTGAGTAACAATTGGGGTGGCTTCTCCCTTGATCTTTGACATACAGAATAACACATTTTTCTGCCGTGACTCCTCTCGGGGCTCGGAGGAACACTGTGACCAGGGGGTCGGGGAGGAGCATGTAACACCACACAAACACAGCAGCTAATAAATACCACACCAAGTACACCACACAAACAAGTCCTGGCGAGGGTGTGCAATCTCTGATTGCTCTTTCTTGCTTTTTAATTAGTATTGGAAATTTATATTACTAGGGCATGCCCGTACTATATATATATCTAAAATTATATCCCCCCCCTCTATTTACATGAAATGGTTTGGTCCAAAGCGAACGGCTTGCGAGTACGGTGACAATCCCCCCCCTCTATTTACATGAAATGGTTTGGTCCAAAGCGAACGGCTTGCGAGTACGGTGACAATCCCCCCCCTCTATTTACATGAAATGGTTTGGTCCAAAGCGAACGGCTTGCGGAGTTTGGTAAAGAAATCGCCATAGCGTGCACAAACGCGCAGGAAAGCGAAAGAATCGCAAAGTAGTTTTAATTAGTTTTAAAACATAGTTTAACGCCAACATAGTTTGCCAACGTGAAATAAATGAATACGCTCTCAAATGTGCCGTCCGAGGCAGAGTCTGTTCGCCACGTTCGGCACACGTGATAGCTCGCTGCTCTCTGATTGGTTGAATCGTTTTTTGGACATAGCTCGCTAACTACTTGTCCGATTAATATGAAACCTTGAAAAGGCACATCCTCGGGTCCCCAGCAATATACCTGGCAAGTTTAAAGTATATCGGACCCGTGGTTGTCGAGAAACAGCGGTCACAGACATACATACATACATACATACATACATACATACATACATACATACACACAGAGATTACTGGAATTATAGATAGATGATCGCTGGGTTTTAATGCAGTTAGGTGGCCAAATAAATGAGTATAAGCTATACACAGTAACACAGTCAAGCTCTTTTTATTTTTTTTTTACTTATTCCCACTACGTTTCGAGGTTGATGGGGGGTTGGGGGAGGATCTACGACTCCAATATCCCGGAACTTGTTAAACATAAAACCGCCCCTGCCACTGGCTCTAACGCTACCTCCGCTGGTTACAACCCCACCTCAGCTGGCTCCAACGCTGCCTCTGTTTGCTCCAACGCTACCTTGGCTCACTTCAACACTACCTCTCCTAACATTCTAGGCTCTTTCTCCGTCTCCAACTCAGGGTCCAACTCTGCCTCACTTGGGCTAACACCCAACACTCCTGCTCCCCATTGCACTATAACTAGCAACTAGCTACACTGCAGATGACTGCATCACCCGTGATTGCACTATGAAGCAGGTTCTCCTCAAGGATTTGCCTGTATTTGGCTCCATTCATTGTTCCCTCTGTCCTTACAAGTCTCCCAGTTCCTACCACTGAAAAGCATCCCCATAGCATGATGCTGCCACCACCATGCTTCACGGTAGAGATGGTATTAGATGGGTGATGAGATGTGCTTGTTTTCCGTTAGACATAGCACTTTGCATTCAGGCCAAAGAGTTCAATTTTCATCTCATCAGAACACAGAATATTTTGCCTCATGCTCTCAGGGTCTTTCACGTGCCTTTTTGCAAACTCCAGAAGTGCTGTCATGCACCATATTCTCAGGAGTGGCTTCCGTCTGGCCACTCTCCCATAAAGCCTGGATTTGTGAAGTGCTGCACAGACTGTTGTCCTTCCGGCAGGTTCTTCTATCTCAGCCAAGGAACTCTGTAGTTCTGACAGAGTGGTCATTGGGTTCTTGATTACCTCGCTGTCCATGGTGCTTCTTGCCCGGTTGCTCAGTTTGGTTGGATGGCCACCTCTAGGAAGAGTCTGAGTAGTTCCATATTTTTTCCATTTCCTAATGATTGAGCTCACTGTGCTCTTGGGAACTTTCAACACACTGGAAATAATTGTTTCATACCCTTCCCCAGATCTATGTCTCCTCACAATTCCATCTCAGAGACAGTTCATTGGACTACATGGAAGAGTTTCTGCTCTGACATGCACTGTCAACTGTGGGACCTTATATAGAAAGGTATGTTTCTTTCTAAATAATGTCCAATCGATTGAATTGGCCACAGATGCATTTTGATCAAGTTGTAGAGACATCTCAAGAATGATCAAGGATGATCATCTCAAGTACCTGACCTCAATTTGACATGTCTTTGGAAAGGGATTGAATACTTATTGACTGGACATTTCAGGTTTTCATTTTTAATTATTTTGTTAAAAATTCCACGGTGACATTATGGGGTATTATGTGTAGATCAGTGACAAAAACTTTCAATTTAATCCATTTTAAATTCATGCTGTAACACAACAAGATGTGAAAAAGACAAGGGGTGTGATACTTTCTGAAGGTGCTGTAAAGTGCATAAAATTGACAGGTGATAAGAAGTGCTAAAGGAGTGACATAAAAAGTGCTTATGAGCGACCAATATGAATATGATTGTAATAACCCAAACTTTTGTGCAGTGCTGTATATCTAATATACTATTAAGCTCATTGTAACCACTCACTCACTCACTGATATTAATGATATTAATGTTTGCCTTGTTCGGTACCTTCCGGGTGACTAGGATGCTGAAATTTTGCGTGCCGACAGACATCGCAGCTGAAACACCAGGAAAAAGTCACAGAACCGTCGGAAAGCATACGCAAATGAAAATTTACTTTAAAAACCGTAAACACGTCCGTAAAAAAAAAACCTCAATGAATATTTAGCATTTGAAAATTGTAGTTTCTATAACTGTAAACTGTGAAATAAAAACATGAATGAAAATTTCCCATAAAAACTGTATAATGCATGTAAAAAACTAGAGCAATGCGACTGTCACCAATATGCCTCCACGTAATCCCACAACGGGTAGATGCCCTCGTTCACTGTCCTAAAAATGAACAAGTTTGATTTAAATCCCTTCAGCTGTTTTCAAGTATCACATGTTGAAGATCCATGATAGGTTTCACATCGATCAGTGAAGTGGTTTCAGAGAAGGGATTTTTTAAAATATCGGCTTTTAGGCTAATATGGCTGCCATACTACATGACATATGACCTTTAAAAAATGTACACTCTGCATATGTATTGGTAGTGGATCACGTTTTTGAAGTTTCATGTTGATTGGTTTGTTTGTTTGGTTTGGTTTGTTTTTGTTTTTTGTGGTTTGTTTTTCTATCCAAGACCACATGTGCCAAACCACATGACCTACGATGTCATCATTTTCAAACTATATGCACCAATGGCGTTAGATGATATTTGTAAAATTTCGCATCCATATGATAAGTGGTTTCAGAGATATAATTATTTAATATTTTCCTTCAATCCAATATGGCTGCCACACCATGTGACCAATGATGTTTTCGTGATCATCTTTTAATCGCCACGCCAAGTCAATGACACGTAAAGTTTTGAATCAATCGATTTGGTGGTTTGGGAGTAGATGTTTTAAAAAAAGGTTTTAGGTTAAATACAATATGGCTGCCAAACAATGTGACGCATGATGTCATAAGTTTAATATTTCAATACAAATGGGTCATAGATCATGTGCATGCAATTTCAGATTTTTAGGATAAGGCATTCGATTAAAACATTTTTGGCTGATATACCACCACTTCACCTATGATATCATCATTATCATGTTTCGTTCCCCATTGGGAGTACTTGGCAAGTTTCATATTTTTCCATTCGGCGGTTTCAGAGAAATAATATTTTAATTATTTGCATTTAATCCAAGATGGCTGCCATACCACGTGACCTATGACGTCACAATTATTATAAAAAACATTCTACATGGGTGTCACTCCTACCATGAAAGTTTCGTCTCAATTGGACATGTGGCTGCTGAGAAAAACGAGGTTTAGTCCGTACGGATGGACTTATGGACAACCCGAAAACATAATGCCTCCGGCCGGCCACCTTCGGGGGCGGAGGCAAAAAAACAAATATATATATATACAAGTCAGGAGACGATGATGGTTCACGAGCGAGCGGTATTCAATGACAAAGGACGGACTATAACCGAAACAGGCCCGGACTGGGGGGTCGGGGGCCCACGTGGCAGGTGTCAGCCCCCGACATGCGGTGTACATGCCTATTTACAAAGGGCCCCAATGCGCTGCATGCGCAGGCCTTTAAGAGCCAGCTGTAAGTAATTGTGTGTGGTGCTGGCCTGGAAATGTCAAAACGAAGGTTACTGACCTTGAAATCAGATAGAAAATAATGTATAATTAGTTATGAGGTTAGTTAGCTACACAATACCGAAAATTCGGTTCGATTCCGACAACTTTGAAAATTTGACCTTTGTGACCTTCAAAGGTCAAAGATTCTGAAATTTGTTGGAAAACTTGTATTTCATGATGTATGTGATAATATAAGATCATGTATGACATTTCACCCTATCAGGAAGCGAACAATGTAATAAAACCATCAAAAATCGACTTTTCTAAATTTCGTGACCTTGTGACCTTGACCTTGGGGCGAAAATGAAAAATCGAGCTCCGTGGGGCTAGACACATGACATTGGCCTAACCAAATACCGAAACCCCTGTCAGATTACACCAAACCCCTCGGAGAAGATGTGGCTTGAACTCGATTACCCCCTAAAAAGACATCTTTTTCGGGCGTCGCTCCGCCCACAATGGGCGCAATATGCCCACTCTACGCAGGACACAACTACATCATGATGTCAACCTCCCACCCAAGTTTCATCAAGATCGGATGATATCATCGGGTAGTTATGCTGCGGACAGACAGACAGACAGACACATACCCATGACGAATATAGTGGTCACTCTGTTTGATAGCTCGTGAACCAATATATATATATATTTTGGCTGGTATACCACTTCACCTATTATATAATCATTATTTAAAAAAACAAAAAAACATTATATATATATATATATATATATATATATATATATATATATATATATATATATATATATTGTTGCGGATCTCACCGTCGGCCCCTTTTCCCCTTACCAAGGGGGGATTAATCCCCTTGTCTGCAACTGACCGACGTGAGTCCTGAAGCTGCCCAGCTCCCTCCAGAGAGGCAGGTGAGCAACCTCGTTCGAGACCGCGGACAAGATGTTATTTGCCGAGCGGATTAGCAGCCGCGGCTCGAACCATTAACAAAAACTAGACCCGATTCTAAACGTTGGCCAAGTCGTGCCACAGGTATTCAATGATGGAAAAGACAAGGACGATCGGACGAGGAAGAAGAAGAAGGCAAAAGTAGGAAATAACAGGCTTTATTACTACTAATTATGTACAAGTCAAAAGAAGCCAAGGAGGAGGAAAGAAATGAAAATAATGACAGAAGGAGAAGACACAGTGCAATACTACTTACCTATACAGTCTTACTTAAACCCCAGGACAACACAGACAAACAGATGACAATCAGACTTACATGAGTGGCGGATGAAGGCAGGAACGAATGGCAGGAGGTGGATGGCTGGACGGATGAGGAGGTGGGACCACAGGGCTGGAAGGTTCAGCTGGACGCAGGAGAACGGCCGGGCCGGGAGTGAGCAGCCGCCGACTCTCCACACTTCCGTTCGCACGGTGGCGTTGCTTCGCAGCCGCAAGTCGAACCGCCGTTAAAGCTCAACTCCACCCAGCTGCGGTGGATTCAGCTGCGGTGGATTCCTTACTCATCTGCTGTGGGGGCTTCCTTGGTTATCTGCTCCAACTGGATTCACAGCTCCTCCTTAACTGGACTCAACTGGGCTCCGGTGGACTGCTCCGATGGACTGCTCCGATGGACTGCTCCGGGCGACGGGTTATATAACAACGCCCATGGAACTTTCGCGAACCTCCTCGAACGCTCTCTCTCCGCCCTCTCAGGCCAAACCCCTCATCCTTGGTTGGTTGATCGGGGGCTGGCTCACTCCTCCTTCTCATGACGAGGTGGAGACACGCCTTTCTTCTCCGAGCTGACCGCGTGCATAATGGAGGTTGGGGTGAAGAAAACCGCCCAATGCACTGACACTTCGAAGAGAGGATTGGGGGATTTGAAAAGGGAACTATCTTATGGCATTTGGTGCAATGCAGAGTCAACTAGTGGGAAACAGAGCCTTAAACTACATAGAATAAGAAATAACTATTTAGAAGGGTATATGATTTTCTACGTGCATGCGATGGATTAACTAAGGGGACGACCTTTGACCTTTACACACAAAACGGAGGTATTTACAAGAATCACTAGAGGGGCATATTTACAACAATTACAGGATGCTCAAATCCGCAACAATATATATACACAAACATGCATACATCTTAAGGCATCAATATTTAAAATATGAACTAAATCCTTAAGAAGGTAAATGCAATTGCTGCCATATCTTAGGTGATGGAGTCAACACATTCATACCTGTTTAATAATGTTGGTGTATGAGGGGCTCAGGAAATAGATGGTATTGTTTCGTGTATAAGTGGGTCAGAAAGGTGCAAATGGTGATTGATTCCCTACTATTTGGCGACCTTTCTCCATGAATGTGACACCTGAGATAAATATGGACACACTTCCGTCAAAAACTGCACCCTACCTCCTGCGGCACAGAGATCGATGCAGCCACCATCGGATCAGATCATTATGCTTTGTCTCACAAATTACCTTGGACATCTATTGTAAGGATGTGAATTGCTCTCGTCTTCACACCGATGCGAGGTCCCATGAGATGGGCCTAGCGTATATGGACCTGTCACTAGCCTCCGTCACCGCATTGAGCATGTTCTCATTTGTTGGTTGCCTCGCTCCTTTCGTATTTTTTTCTCAGCTTTGCCATTTGTGGTGAGACCAAGTGAACCGCCTTACGCAGGATTTCACACCTTCTCCGCACCTCTTCTCTCCCGCTGCGAAAGGTCTCGAGGCATTGATTAAACTGTTCCGTTATTGATGAAAACCCTGCTGGGTAAATTAATGGGAAAAGATGTGAATGGTTATGTGGACAGCATATAGCGGTGTTGGGGAGCTGGTATTAATTTGTGCGTTCATTCCCTGTCAATTTGCGTGACCGAAGGAGCTCCTTTGCAGCAGCAGGTTCAATTTGTGAGTGTCCTCATGGTTGCCTTTCGTACACCAAAAGTCATTTGTCACATTGCATTGCTACATACTCACTCGATTAATTGGCTAATCTTTTTACAACGTCCACGCCATAACAATAACAATGGGCCATGGCAGCGAGATATTCACCAGGTGTGATGATTTATTATGAAATCTATAGAATCTGCTCGGCCTCTGTCCTCTAAAGGTGCTATATGGCCTGACAAAGTGCACAGGTTTCCTATCCCATCTAAAGGGACCACAAAGACATTGTGCGCAATCTGAAAAGTTATTGTGAATGATCTAAAAAGTTATTGTGCTCAATCTGAAAAGTTATTGTGAATGATCTAAAAAGTTATTGTGCGCAATCTGAAAAGTTCTTGTGTGCAATCTGAAAAGTTATTGTGCACAATCTGAAAAGTTATTGTGCGCAATCTGAAAAGTTATTGTGCGCAATCTGAAAAGTTATTGTGTGAAATCTGAAAAGTTATTGTGCGCAATCTGAAAAGTTATTGTGCACAATCTGAAAAGCTATTGTGCACAATCTGAAAAGCTATTGTGCACAATCTGAGAAGTTATTGTGCACAATCTGAAAAGTTATTGTGCACAATCTGAAAAGTTATTGTGTGCAATCTGAAAAGTTATTGTGTGCAATCTGAAAAGTTATTGTGCACAATCTGAAAAGTTATTGTGCACAATCTGAAAAGTTATTGTGCACAATCTGAAAAGTTATTGTGCGCAATCTGAAAAGTTATTGTGCACAATCCGAAAAATTATTGTGTGCAATCTGAAAAGTTATTGTGCGCAATCTGAAAAGACGTTGTGCACAATCTGGAAAGTTATTGTGCACAATCTGAAAAATTATTGTGCACAATCTGAAAAGTTATTGTGCACAATCTGAAAAGTTATTGTGCACAATCTGAAAAGTTATTGTGTGCAATCTGAAAAGTTATTGTGCGCAATCTGAAAAGTTATTGTGCACAATCGGAAAAGACTGTGCACAATCTGAAAAGTTTTTGTGCACAATCTGAAAAGTTATTGCGTGCAATCTGAAAAGTTATTGTGCACCATCTGAAAAGTTATTGTGCACAATTTGAAAAGTTATTGTGCACAATCTGAAAAGAAGTTGTGCACAATCTGAAAAGACTGTGCACAATCTGAAAAGTTATTGTGTGCAATCTGAAAAGTTATTGTGCACAATCTGAAAAGTTATTGTGCACAATCTGAAAAATTATTGTGCACAATCTGAAAAGTTATTGTGCACAATCTGAAAAGTTATTGTGCACAATCTGAAAAGTTATTGTGCACAATCTGAAAAGTTATTGTGTGCAATCTGAAATAAGATCTTTAAAATATCATGTCAGCAGAGATCCCTGTTTTCACAATTGAAACTGGAGCAAAGTCGATGGCACAACATCGCAAATCCCCACGCTTCCCACCAAAAGCAAAGTTTAAAGATGGCAAAATGTTCCACCAGAAATGATCTAATATGAAATGTAGAGTTTTTAATTTTTTTTCGTTTTGACCCCTGTGATCCCAAGTCCTCATCTCCTGTGGTCAATTCCAAAAAAAATTGATTGTGTCCCCCAATGCTCGTTGCATATACAAAGTTTTATAAAGGAGCGTTTAAAAATTTGCCCGTAATTGAATCTTTTGGTTTTTGACCTTTTGACCCCACCCTAAACGGCGGGGCCAAAAATGATGATGCTCTTGCAAAAACGATACGGACAGACAGACAGACAGACAGACAGACAGAGCCCATTGCAATATCCCCAGTTTATTTTCAAAAAGCGTGGGGATAAATACTGTATTGTCAACAACCACGTGAACTAAGGGGGACATCTACAACTGTATGCAAAAGAAGGAAGGATGGAAATTGAGAAAAAAATTGAGAAGGGGAATGAAAGGAGAGAGGACAAGGGAGACAAGGGGAGGAGAGGACAATTGGAGAACAGGAGAGAAAAGGGGGTTTATGGAGGTGATGGGAATGGAGGAGAGAGAGATGAGCAGAGCATAGTGGGGTTAGTGGAGGAGTGAAAAATGTAACCATTTGTTTTCCATTAAAGTCTGTTTGGCAAATCCATCAGGTTCTCCTTGCCAGACTCGAAAGGAAAAATAATGAAATAATGAATAAATGAATTTAAAGCCTCACGATGCTGTAATAAATAATGTCT
This sequence comes from Myxine glutinosa, assembly GCF_964187855.1. NCBI lineage: Eukaryota > Metazoa > Chordata > Myxini > Myxiniformes > Myxinidae > Myxine > Myxine glutinosa. The sequence goes on from NC_136262.1 coordinate 204,816,026, forward strand.
CCCAGGGATAAGTCCATTCGAAGTCAATTCATCCTTTGTTGCCCATATTTTACTTGTCTTTCATGTGATACATATTCAATATTTAAACATCATTCATAGGGACATTAAGTCCATTTTGCAGATCATGTTGTAGACAGGAGGATCATGTTGTAGACTGTTATCATTTGCAGTAACACGCCTTTTTGATGCGGTACCATTGCCACAGACTCTCATTAAATGACATATGGATGCTGAAGTGGAAGTAAACAGACTATAGGTGTGTTATGAATTTACATAAATGTCTGGTAGGTGGTGCAGAGGCCTTTGAGCTGTTTAGTTTAGGTTCGATTCCCGAACTATAAACAGTCGCTTTGGTGCTTTGCTGGCAGGTAGTTGCATCACGTAAAATGCACCCACCGTACATCAGGTGGACGTTAAGCTGGGTTTCCCAATTGTTGCTATTTGGTGATGGACGAGAGAGGGGCAGAGAGGGAGAGAGGGGAGAGAAGCGGGGAGGGAAAGAGGGCAGAGAGGTATGGAGTGGTGGAGAGAGAGGGAGTGGTGGAGAGGACGGAGAGGGAGAGAGGGTGGAGAGGGAAAGCGGAAGGACAAGGCGGAGAGGGAGAGAGGACAGGGAGCGAGGAGTGGAGAGAGAGAGGGAAAGGGAAGTGGGAGTGAGGGAGAGATGGGCAGAAAATGGAGGGATGGTGGGAGGGGCAGAGAGGGAGGGAGGGTTGGAGGGGCAGAGTGGGAGAGAGGTGAGAGGAGTGGGGAGTGGGGAGAGAAAGAGAGCAGAGAGGGAGGAAGTGGTGGAGAGGGATGGAGTGGTGGAGAGGGAGGGAGTGGTGGAGAGGGCGGAGAGGGAGGGAGGGGCAGAGAGGGAGAGAGTGGTGGAGAGGGAGGGAGTGGTGGAGAGGACGGAGAGGAAGGGAGGAGCAGAGAGGGTGGAGAGGGAAAGAGGGAGGACAAGGCGGAAAGGGAGAGAGGACAGGGAGCGATGGAGAGGGGGAGTGGGAGTGAGGAAGAGAGGTAGAGAGGAGCGGAGAGGAAGAGAGGAAGGGAGGGGTGGAGAGGGGGAGTGGGAGTAAGGGAGAGAGGTAGAGAGGAGAGGAGAGGTGAGGGAGGGAGGAGAGGGAGGGAGGAGTGGAGAGGGGGAGTGGGAGTAAGGTAGTGAGGAGCGGAGAGGGAGAGAGGGAGGGAGGGTGGAGAGGGGGAGTGGGAGTAAGAGAGAGAGGTAGAGAGGAGTGGAGGGGCAGAGAGGGAGAGAGTGGTGGAGAGGAAGGGAGAAGCAGAGAGGGTGGAGAGGGAAAGAGGGAGGACAAGGCGGAAAGGGAGAGAGGACAGGGAGCGATGGAGAGGGGGAGTGGGAGTGAGGAAGAGAGGAGGGGGGGAGCGGTGGAGAGGAGGAGTGGGAGTAAGGGAGAGGGAAGGTAGAGAGGAGCGGAGAGAAAGAGAGGAAGGGAGGAGTGGAGAGGGGTAGTGGGAGTAAGGGAGAGAGGTAGAGAGGAGAGGAGAGGGAGGGAGGAGTGGAGAGGGGGAGTGGGAGTAAGAGAGAGGTAGTGAGGAGTGGAGAGGGAGAGAGGGAGGGAGGGTGGAGAGGGGGAGTGGGAGTAAGAGAGAGAGGTAGAGAGGAGTGGAGAGGGAGAGAGGGAGGGAGGGGTGGAGAGGGGGAGTGGGAGTAAGAGAGAGAGGTTGAGAGGAGCGGAGAGGGAGAGAGGGTGGGACAGACCAACATAAGTGAACCAATAGTTTAACACTGCTTTTCGCTTCACATGCACGGGTAATAATTAAAATTTCCGTTAATCTTTTTTTTTTTTGTCCTGATACAACATTTCAACTGAAAGGAAACTCGTTGAAGTCAGCGTGGATGTCGATTTGAAAACTTTGTACCATGCATGCAAAGTACAATTTTGTACAATGCACAATACAAACCAATGCATAATTCATGTATCATGTACGGTTCTTGTCTGCGTATACAAAGTCCAAAGGAATATTTATTAAAGGAAACGAGCTCTAAGGAATCATTTTGAAAACACCGTATTGTGGGACTTGGTTGCTTTCTATTGCCTTGCACAAGTTTGCGATCATTTCCAAGTCAAGAATGAAGCAAAGAACACATGAATTTCAAAGTTATTGTCCTGTTACATCATCTTAAACAACATAGTGGTTGCTGAGAGATAGACAGGAATGTCCCGATGAAGAAATACTACTGCTACTACGACTATGACAATGGCCCTAATTATTTCCACCTTATGGGGACAGCTGTAGGACAGAGGTGTTTGGCCCAAATCTTTCACTAACCAGAGGTCAGGCCTGACCGTTTGACTGAAGTTGATTTGGGCAGAAATGTGTAAGTAATTCAGGGTGCCGGCAATAACTCAGCTACTCTTCACCAAAAACACCGTGTAGGTATCTTCCGTCCATCACTTAATACTAGCAGATGGAACACCTGGCTCAACATCTATCCGATGGCAGATGCTGCAGAGGTAAGACCTGTGCAACCTCCTGTCGGAAGAAGATTAACGATACACCTATAGATAATTGTTGGTTTGTACCTACAACTCATCATATTTACTGCAGTCTCGTTTATCAGCGGATTGTTGAGGATTGAAGACATTCTTTAAAATCGCAATGAAGATTAACATTTGTAAACTCGCTCCTCAAGTGCAAACTCCACGAATCAAGTGGGAAAAGAGGCAAACTCTCAAACTAGAACAGCAAACAGCCAAGGTCAATTAATTTGAGGCGTTCGCGCTGCGACTCCGAATGCCCACACCAAGGGCCGCCAAAGCCTAAACCGGCGAGGCGAGAAGACACCTGGGAACTGGCAGGCAACCAGCGACCTCTTCTTTAGCTGCGGTCAGTCCCCCCAGCTGCTGGGTGTCAAACTCGGTTTCATGGAGCTGGCCGCGCTGGGCCCCAAGTGATTTGCCAAAATTTATGGGCCACGGTAAGCCGGGTCAGGGAGACGAATATCTGCAAAGAACTAAAACCGCACACCTGGAGATTATCAACAGGCCTTGAACCGGGTTCCATAGCTCGGAACAAAACATTTTCTCTAATTATAGGAGGAATAGCGAAGAATTCAGAATAAGGAAAGAAGACAAACAACTGTTTATGTTCTGATAGGTGAAACAGGTGTCTCTCTCGCTCTCTGCGATGCTCTGTCGGAAGACAGGTTCAATGACAGATATATAGCAAGGATTATTATCTGGGTTATTTGCCTTTGCCTTCCCAGTGGTATTCCAGGCAGGAATTTATCATTTGTTCAGAGTGCAGAGAAAATTCATCGACTCTTAAGAAAAGAGACTGTGGTAACTTTAATGTCAAACAGCTCATACGATCAGATAGTTCCAAGGGATGGCGCACGTTGTGCTGCAACGCCGAGGCTACGAAGCATCGATCCGACGTTTAAAAGTCGGGTCAAGATCGGATCCAGATGAGACGGTTCAAAGGTAACAACCATTATACTAGATACGTGCACCGTGTGACATCCTGTCATACGAAACAGGTGTATTCAAAGACAAATCAAAGCCTCTGCCAAAAGAAACTCGGTAATGAACCTTCGTCGTCACCGACTCCAGGCAGCACGATCGGATCGAGCATGGCGCCGCGATTCCAGCTTAAGGGATCAGGCAAGGAGCCTCCTGAGCCTCACAAGTTTACGCGTGATCGAGGTGCACTGCATCGCGCCTCGTTAACAACTCACCTGCGCCGCACTTTTGATTACCGAGCCTCTCAATGGACAAGATTTTCCAGCAAATGAGGACTTGCTTTCGCTCCATTTTCCCCTCCTTTTTACACAACCCTTCTCTCTCAACCCAGCTGCCCACAATCTCACCCACGATCCCTTCCCCCAACACCACACGACCTCTCTTTCTCCGATCGAACCCCCTCCAAAAATAAAAATGGCAGGGTGCGTTCGAGCTTGCTCGCATGCCCTTAACAAATGGGGCTGCAAAGCCGCAAGGCAGGCCAATCATTACGTCTTGGCAGCTGGGACAATAAGCAGATTTTATTCAGGGCTCGACTCCCGGCTAAGTTAAACTAACAGGCTTGGCGGGGGTTCCTGACCGAGTAATTGGACTGAATCCACCCAAGGCCCAGCAGGAACAGAGACAAGGAGATGAGTGGGGGTTTGAGGGGGGGTTAGGGGTGGAGGGGGGAGAGTCGAAGTGCCAGGGAGCGAGAAAAGTGGCCTGAGGGTGGAGTTCAAGAGGAAGCAAGAGATCGGCCGACATTTTCACCGACTTGCCTCCGTTTTAGTCTCATGCCCTTGATGGCCTGTGGGGGATACACCACGCAGGTAGGAATGCTCGATGGTCTAAACAAGCTGCCGATCTTAGGAAATGCCAGAAAACTCGTGTCTCTTCCGGCGAACTTGGAACCCACATCAAGATGGATAGCGACAAAATTCAGACGTTTCGCACACGTTTTCCGAACCTAAAGTTTTTACGCATTAAAAGGCACAGCCTAAATTCCTGAGTACAGTATATGAAATCTTTTATAGGCGTGCACTATTTAAACTAATTTCTTCTTATTATTACCAAATAAAAGCTTGCGCCAAAAGGGTCTTTAAGGATTCATTGGCTTTTATTGGAATTCAAGTTGAAAATGTCTCCATTTCGAGAAACAATGATTATTATGCCAAAGAGAAACTTGGAATTGGATGTTTCTCAAGTGCATCAATTCCGACGAGCGTAAAAAGCCGAGCATCTAATCAATTCCTTTTTACGATTACTGGGAAATGTTCTGGTCAAGCAATTAGTAACTCAATTCTTTATCTCGAGTGTACCTCCCGATCGTAAAACGGTTTACCTTCGGCAAGAACACAACTCCTTTCCAGCAAGTTTAATTGCCGAGTCTGGTATGAAAACAACAAGGCGGACAAGGATTTGAAGGTAATCCTGGTTCAGTGTGATTGTTGCTATGACATTGGGTGAACCATGCAGCCAGAGCCCCGGGCAATGAGGGTTTGCATTGGCTCCTATCCGTGGGGCGTCCATGACACCTGCCAGTAGCTAATGGCTATATATACTCCTACTCTTTTTCTGGTATGTCGGTAAAGCCATGAACAGAACAAAAACCCAACAATGAAATGACATTTATCTCGGACGTTTTCGGCACATTCCTCTTTCGACTCGTGTGAGAGACTCCGAATCAAAGAATTGTCCATTGGACGCGAGCTTAAGGAATCAATTCTTCCATTTACGTCTCTGGTTCTACACGCGGCCCTATGATTTGTGAGAATCGAACTGTTGTGATTATTCGCATTCGAGCCTCAATATTAATAGAAGACGACAGAGCGGAACATCGAAATGTCAGGGGTCAAGCATTTAAGTGTATAAATATATGTTATATTTAAGAGATTCCAATCACAACTCCAGCCTTTCTCACTGCTGGAACCATCAGTATGCGTCACAATGAGTTATTTTATACTTTCACACAAGTTCAGGTTAGTTCGGGACGTACGTTTACTGACCGCATCAGAAGCGGTGGCTTGCCAAACTAAAAACAAATAATAATAATAATAATAACGACTTTTGGCTTGAGTATGGCAAGGCTTGAGCTGTTTAAAGAAAATCATCACGTTAAAGTCTGTAAGCCACTTTGCTGATAAGTGGAGGCATAATGCCAATTTGCGGTACGCTAAGGGCCAAACCGTGGCAGGATCTGCACTTAAAGCATTCAGGATTTGGTAAAGTGATCTTGTGGTAAATTTGAAACTTTTTATTTGAGTCTTTAAAGATCGCATTTATTTCCACCTCGTGGCGTTGGCCTGAGAATGTTTTAGGGCCAAGTCTTTCAGGAACCACCTGGCCCGGCCTGACGTTTGACCGAGGCCAGCGTATTGGCGATGGCTCATCTACTTTTCACAAGGACACAGTGGGATCTTTAACATCCACCAACTAATGTTGGCAGATGGGACACCCAGTTTAATATCCATCTGAGGGATGGCACACACATTGATGAATCGCCCTGCTTGCGAAACACTGTGATGACAGTTTATATCTGGCCCAAGATTCAAATCCCAGGCCGGACAGCACAGAGAAGAGTGTGCATACCTTTACGGCCGAGGCTATTCTGACCCGACAAGCCATATTATTGTAGAAATAAAATAATGAATTCAATAGGAAAAATGTAAGTAGTATAAAAACAAAAAGAACTAGAATGGCACTCAGTACAGAGCATACCTCCGCCTGCTTGGCCATATCACTCAATGGTGAAGAATAACTTTAAAAATTATACTAGCTGGATCCGGATCCAGATCTTCACCAAAGTTGCATCAATTCTTCCTTGTCAGACACACAACCTGTCCAACAAGTTTCGTCCAAATCCGTCCATAACTGTTTGAGATATCCCGCAATGTATCGTTTTTGGCTCTATCTCCCAATGGTGAAGAATCACTTTAAAAAATCTAGTAGTCGGATCCGAATCCGGATCTTCACCAAAATCGAATTATTTCGTCGGTGTCACATACGCTACATCTCTGCCAAATTTCGTCCGAATCCGTCCACAACTTTTTGAGGTATTTTGTTCACAAACGGACAGACAAACGGACAGACAGACAGACAGACAGATAAACGGACAGACAGACAGGGATGAAAACATCACCTCCATCCACCTTTGGTGGCGGAGGTAATGAAAGAGATGCACTAAGAAAAAACGAGCACAGATACATTCAAAGTACACCACCAATGCCAAATAAATAACATATCCTGCAGCTCCCGACATTGTCAGGGCACCTTTGACATTTCCGGGGCTGCCATGTAGCACATCGAGATAATGTTGGGAGGGAGAGATGCACAATAATTGATTGATTAATTGTGTAAATAAATAAATAAATAACAATCGTAAAATAATTTTCTTAATCAATTTCATCAATCAATCAATTTGTTAATCAATTAAGACCACAAGTGTTTCATCCGAAGCTGTAACTCTATGAAAATCAATTAAATGATTAATTAATCAGAAATTAAATAATTGATTCATTGATTAATCAATATTGATTGTAAGTAGTATAAAAACTGTGTGTACAGCTTGATTAATTGATTAATTGATTAATCAATAAATTAATTAATCGATTAATTGATTAATCAGTAAATCAAAAATATCCTTTATAGGCAAATCACTTGATCATTGTCATATCCAAATATCAGCTTCCAACTCAAAAGGTACCTGAGCTATATTGCCCAGATGAGAAAGAAAACAAATAAGTGATTGATAATTAAAATATATAAATAATAATCGTAAATGTATTACTTTCTTAATCAATTGGTTAATAGCATACCTAAATCACCACCCTTTAATCCGAATCTGTAACTTTTTGAAAATCAATGAAGGAATTAATTGAATAATTAAAGAATTAATCGATTAATTGATTAATCACTTAACCAGTAAATTAAAAATATCTGGTTCAGCAAAATCACTTTGTCACTGTCAAGTCCAAATATCAACTTCCTAACTCAAAATGTACCTGAGATATGGTCCAGATGAGAAAGAAAATAAATAAGTGATTAATAAATCAATAATAATTAATCAATTAACTGGTTAATCAAGAAAGACAAAAATGCAGCTTTTGTCAAAGCACGTGCTCATTATTGTGTCCAAATTTAGCTTCCTAGCTCAAAGGATGGCTGAGATATCGCCTGGAAAAACAAACAAATGAAAAATCACTCATAGAGCGACACTTAGCAAAAGAGAACAAAGTAGAATGGCACTCAGTGGAGCATTCTTTTGACCTCAAAAATAATTGGTGGTTGAATTCAGTGGCCTGATATGCAAATCGTCTTCAAATTTTAAGTTAATCGGATGAAAATTGACTATTTAATAAATTTGGCCTATGTTCACCTTTTTGGCCTATGTTGACCTCAAATATAATTGGTGGTTGAATTCAGTAAGCTGATATGAAAATCCTATTTAAATTTCAAGTCAATCAGATGAAAATTGAGGATTTTGGAAATTTGAAAAGGTTGTTGACCTTTGGCCTACATTGCCCTTTTGGCCGATGTTGACCTCAAAAATAGTTGGTGGTGGATTTCAGTTTAGTGATATGAAAATCCTATTCAAATTTCAAATCAATCGGATAAAAATTGAGGATTTTAGAAATTTGAGAAGCTTGTTGACCTTTGGCCTATGTTGACCTTTTGGCATACGGTGATCTAAAATATAGTTGGTGGTTGAATTCAGTTAGCTGATATGTAAAATATAGTTGGTGGTTGAATTCAGTTAGCTGATATGTAAAATATAGTTGGTGGTTGAATTCAGTTAGCTGATATGTAAAATATAGTTGGTGGTTGAATTCAGTTAGCTGATATGTAAAATATAGTTGGTGGTTGAATTCAGTTAGCTGATATGTAAAATATAGTTGGTGGTTGAATTCAGTTAGCTGATATGTAAAATATAGTTGGTGGTTGAATTCAGTTAGCTGATATCTAAAATATAGTTGGTGGTTGAATTCAGTTAGCTGATATGTAAAATATAGTTGGTGGTTGAATTCAGTTAGCTGATATCTAAAATATAGTTGGTGGTTGAATTCAGTTAGCTGATATGTAAAATATAGTTGGTGGTTGAATTCAGTTAGCTGATATGTAAAATATAGTTGGTGGTTGAATTCAGTTAGCTGATATGTAAAATATAGTTGGTGGTTGAATTCAGTTAGCCGATATGTAAAATATAGTTGGTGGTTGAATTCAGTTAGCTGATATGTAAAATATAGTTGGTGGTTGAATTCAGTTAGCTGATATGTAAAATATAGTTGGTGGTTGAATTCAGTTAGCCGATATGTAAAATATAGTTGGTGGTTGAATTCAGTTAGCCGATATGTAAAATATAGTTGGTGGTTGAATTCAGTTAGCCGATATGTAAAATATAGTTGGTGGTTGAATTCAGTTAGCTGATATGTAAAATATAGTTGGTGGTTGAATTCAGTTAGCTGATATGTAAAATATAGTTGGTGGTTGAATTCAGTTAGCTGATATGTAAAATATAGTTGGTGGTTGAATTCAGTTAGCCGATATGTAAAATATAGTTGGTGGTTGAATTCAGTTAGCTGATATGTAAAATATAGTTGGTGGTTGAATTCAGTTAGCTGATATGTAAAATATAGTTGGTGGTTGAATTCAGTTAGCTGATATGTAAAATATAGTTGGTGGTTGAATTCAGTTAGCTGATATGTAAAATATAGTTGGTGGTTGAATTCAGTTAGCCGATATGTAAAATATAGTTGGTGGTTGAATTCAGTTAGCTGATATGTAAAATATAGTTGGTGGTTGAATTCAGTTAGCTGATATGTAAAATATAGTTGGTGGTTGAATTCAGTTAGCTGATATGTAAAATATAGTTGGTGGTTGAATTCAGTTAGCTGATATGTAAAATATAGTTGGTGGTTGAATTCAGTTAGCTGATATGTAAAATATAGTTGGTGGTTGAATTCAGTTAGCCGATATGTAAAATATAGTTGGTGGTTGAATTCAGTTAGCCGATATGTAAAATATAGTTGGTGGTTGAATTCAGTTAGCCGATATGTAAAATATAGTTGGTGGTTGAATTCAGTTAGCTGATATGTAAAATATAGTTGGTGGTTGAATTCAGTTAGCTGATATGTAAAATATAGTTGGTGGTTGAATTCAGTTAGCCGATATGTAAAATATAGTTGGTGGTTGAATTCAGTTAGCCGATATGTAAAATATAGTTGGTGGTTGAATTCAGTTAGCCGATATGTAAAATATAGTTGGTGGTTGAATTCAGTTAGCCGATATGTAAAATATAGTTGGTGGTTGAATTCAGTTAGCTGATATGTAAAATATAGTTGGTGGTTGAATTCAGTTAGCCGATATGTAAAATATAGTTGGTGGTTGAATTCAGTTAGCCGATATGTAAAATATAGTTGGTGGTTGAATTCAGTTAGCCGATATGTAAAATATAGTTGGTGGTTGAATTCAGTTAGCCGATATGTAAAATATAGTTGGTGGTTGAATTCAGTTAGCCGATATGTAAAATATAGTTGGTGGTTGAATTCAGTTAGCCGATATGTAAAATATAGTTGGTGGTTGAATTCAGTTAGCCGATATGTAAAATATAGTTGGTGGTTGAATTCAGTTAGCTGATATGTAAAATATAGTTGGTGGTTGAATTCAGTTAGCCGATATGTAAAATATAGTTGGTGGTTGAATTCAGTTAGCCGATATGTAAAATATAGTTGGTGGTTGAATTCAGTTAGCTGATATGTAAAATATAGTTGGTGGTTGAATTCAGTTAGCTGATATGTAAAATATAGTTGGTGGTTGAATTCAGTTAGCTGATATGTAAAATATAGTTGGTGGTTGAATTCAGTTAGCCGATATGTAAAATATAGTTGGTGGTTGAATTCAGTTAGCCGATATGTAAAATATAGTTGGTGGTTGAATTCAGTTAGCCGATATGTAAAATATAGTTGGTGGTTGAATTCAGTTAGCCGATATGTAAAATATAGTTGGTGGTTGAATTCAGTTAGCCGATATGTAAAATATAGTTGGTGGTTGAATTCAGTTAGCCGATATGTAAAATATAGTTGGTGGTTGAATTCAGTTAGCCGATATGTAAAATATAGTTGGTGGTTGAATTCAGTTAGCCGATATGTAAAATATAGTTGGTGGTTGAATTCAGTTAGCCGATATGTAAAATATAGTTGGTGGTTGAATTCAGTTAGCTGATATGTAAAATATAGTTGGTGGTTGAATTCAGTTAGCCGATATGTAAAATATAGTTGGTGGTTGAATTCAGTTAGCTGATATGTAAAATATAGTTGGTGGTTGAATTCAGTTAGCTGATATGTAAAATATAGTTGGTGGTTGAATTCAGTTAGCTGATATGTAAAATATAGTTGGTGGTTGAATTCAGTTAGCCGATATGTAAAATATAGTTGGTGGTTGAATTCAGTTAGCCGATATGTAAAATATAGTTGGTGGTTGAATTCAGTTAGCCGATATGTAAAATATAGTTGGTGGTTGAATTCAGTTAGCTGATATGTAAAATATAGTTGGTGGTTGAATTCAGTTAGCTGATATGTAAAATATAGTTGGTGGTTGAATTCAGTTAGCTGATATGTAAAATATAGTTGGTGGTTGAATTCAGTTAGCTGATATGTAAAATATAGTTGGTGGTTGAATTCAGTTAGCCGATATGTAAAATATAGTTGGTGGTTGAATTCAGTTAGCTGATATGTAAAATATAGTTGGTGGTTGAATTCAGTTAGCTGATATGTAAAATATAGTTGGTGGTTGAATTCAGTTAGCTGATATGTAAAATATAGTTGGTGGTTGAATTCAGTTAGCTGATATGTAAAATATAGTTGGTGGTTGAATTCAGTTAGCCGATATGTAAAATATAGTTGGTGGTTGAATTCAGTTAGCTGATATGTAAAATATAGTTGGTGGTTGAATTCAGTTAGCTGATATGTAAAATATAGTTGGTGGTTGAATTCAGTTAGCTGATATGTAAAATATAGTTGGTGGTTGAATTCAGTTAGCCGATATGTAAAATATAGTTGGTGGTTGAATTCAGTTAGCTGATATGTAAAATATAGTTGGTGGTTGAATTCAGTTAGCTGATATGTAAAATATAGTTGGTGGTTGAATTCAGTTAGCTGATATGTAAAATATAGTTGGTGGTTGAATTCAGTTAGCCGATATGTAAAATATAGTTGGTGGTTGAATTCAGTTAGCCGATATGTAAAATATAGTTGGTGGTTGAATTCAGTTAGCTGATATGTAAAATATAGTTGGTGGTTGAATTCAGTTAGCTGATATGTAAAATATAGTTGGTGGTTGAATTCAGTTAGCTGATATGTAAAATATAGTTGGTGGTTGAATTCAGTTCGCTGATATGTAAATCCTATTCAAATTTCAAGTCAATCGGATGAAAATTGAGGATTTTAGAAATTAAAAAAGGGGTTGACCTTTGGCCTATGTTGACCTTTTGACTTCAAAAATAAGTAGGATTCTGTCAGACCACGAACTCTACCATTTGGTGAAGTTTCGTGAAGATCAGATTATAATTGTGACCTGTAGGCAAGTATAAGTGAGCGGACGCACAAACATAAAAACCAGGGTGATTAACATACTTGTCAATTTTTATTTATTTATTGACATATGTGGGAAAATTACATGCCCAGACCAGGAATCTAACCCAGGTCCTCTAGTGAACCGTACCAGTGCTCTGCCATTTGAGCTATCTGGACGACCCTGACCAAGGACGCAATTTTCCCACAAATATGATTGCGACTCTCTTTCCCTAAATACTTCTGGGGCACTCGCTGCCAACCATAGGGAGAAGCAACGGCCTGAACACGAGAGGGTCTTCCTGCAATGGGGGGACAGTTCCTTTTTTTTTTCTTTTTTTTTGTATACAAGATCGAGGCTCGTGAAAGAGCGAACATTAATCACACAGAAAGACAAACCGACACATAAAACATATAACATCGGGAGCGGTAGACAAGATGGGGAGAGAGGTGGAAGGACACGAACACAACATTTGAGAGCAGGGACCGAGAGACATGGAGCCATCGAGAGATCTGTGAGAGGGAGAGGGCTTTGGGGGTGGGGGCATGGGAAGGGGGGGGGGGGGGGTGGGAGAGGTATAAAACATATGGACACTGCCAGGACTTCCAGGAAAGAAGTTGGAATTTCAAACAAGGTGGATCTGGGGTGAATTAGCGGGGGTAGAAAAGATCAAGGTTTTGGATGGGGGAAGATAAGAGATGGTGGTGAACAGCTGTTTTAAAGACCTGGAGGGACGAGTGGGATTGAAGGGAGTGAGGGAGTTTGTTCCAGAGGCGGGAGAAAAGAGGAATGAAAGAGTGAAGGTGAGCAGAGAACCGAGATTTCGGGAGTTTAACCATCAGAGGGTTGCTGGCAGATCTTGTGCGACCTGTAGGAATATTTGGGGGACAGAGCACAGAGAGAGCTGGGGGTGCAAGGCCGGAGAGGAGTCGGTAGAAGACAGAAAGACCACCTACCTGCCTGCGGTGAGTGAGTGAAAGGCCCTCAGAGATAGATTCATCGCGGGAGATTCCAATAATTCTGAAAGCTTTGGTTTCAACAGCGTGAAGCCGAGCTAGGTGTGAGGCAGGAGCACCGGCCCATAGGGGAGAACAGTATTCCATTGAGCTGCGGATGAAAGCCTTGTATGTGGTGAGGAGCTCAGGTGTGCCGAGGAACACCGCTGGGGACGTAGCGAAGCAATTTGATTATTAACAGGATTAAATAATTAAATTGATATATGCTGGAAAATTACACGCCCAAATTTTATTTTTTCCCATTTAACAAACAAATAAGAAATAAAGAAACCGGAGTGAAAACCGAGTACTCCATATCGGCGCGTGTCATCGCCAGGCCCCCTTCGGTGCCCAGCGATGACGTCATGCAGTGCCTAGGGGTGGAATAAGAAAGGAGCGGTGTACAAAAAGAAAAAGAATGAAAGAGATGCACAAAAATAATGAGACAAGGTCACAAAAAAACAGTAAGAAAAAAACCCATTCAGTTGGCATTATCATAAAGTAGATAAAATATGTTACACACGTGCATCTAGACCTTCTCATTAATATGTTGATTTACCTTGATATCCAAAGAAGGCCGTTCATATGAAACATGCAAACAGGAATTTGCAATTTGTTCCGGATGCGGGTGAAAACTTGTCTACTCTTCACGAAGGACACCGTGGGTCTAGCAGACAAGACAAACAGTTTGACGTCCATCTAACAGACGACACACACATTGATTAATCGCCCTGTCTGCGAAACACCAGGGCGACAGTTTGTATCTGCATCGGCATGCAAACTCAGGGTAGACATCTCAGAGAGGCGAATGTGCATACGTCAAGACTGTGTCAGTACCTATTATGACAACTCACACGAGCTCTTAGCTGTTTCTGTTTTGGGCCTCTGCCGATTGGTCCTCTGCCAAAGTATGTTACTGATCTTTGACCTGAAACAATTTGACACTTTTCGTTTCTCCAGATGATAAAGGAGAGCACAACCCTTTCCAGTGCTTCATGTCAATAGGTGTTTTTTTTTTTTTTTTTTTTCGGTTTCACCGGAGGCCCCGGATGTGTAAATGTATAACCGCTGCATTAACCATGGAAAATCCTCTCCGACACTCCATCTAGTCAACAACACAGGCACCGTCCACACTGAGATTTAAGTGTCATTGATTACATCAAAACCAACACCTCAATGGAGTTGCTGTAAAGTGAGCGAGTGTGAATATACTGCCAATATTGAGGAGAAGATCACAAATCCCACCACCAACTCAAGCAAATTTGACAGTTTCTACTGGATCCTAAAAGTTGCAATTAAAAAGAACTTGCCTAGCAGCCATTGTGAAACTTGCATACTGTGCTGGCTCCATGAAACAGAAGTACTCCTAAAGGTGTATGATGAAACCAAGGACCTGCATATAGCAATTGAATAGGTAAAACTTGGCTTGGTGCTAAAGGTGGTGCATGATAGTTGACAACCTCAACCTCACACCCTTTAGTCGAAAAAGAATGGCAACTGCAGGTATCCTGAGGCGAATAATCCACTGCAGCAACCAAAAGTCAACGCAACGCAACGTCTGTTACGCAGACAGTTACAATGGCAACCAAAAGTCAGCAAAAAGGAAAGAACTTCCCGGTGCCTCCAAAACTCCTAAATTTGCATGAAAAATATAATTTGGTGCAAAGTTCAAAAATAACTCACCAATAGCTTTTCAGTATCTTCAGCCACAACCCTTTGGTTACTCTCCTGAAACAGAGAATGAAATTGATGCAGTCCTATTCTCCACCCAAAGTGGGAAAGCAGCAGGCCCCGACACCAGATGGCATGGACCCTGAGTTCTTGAAATATTTGGGGCCTAATGGTCAACACTGGTTGACTTTCTTGGAGATGAGCATTCACTCCAATGGTAAAATACCAGCAATTTTGAAAGAGGTGAAGGTCATTGCCATTCTCAAGCCAGGGAAACCAGTTGGCGATGCCCCAATCGACCAGCCATTATCGCTTGTGTACAGCTTACGAGCTAATGCGGCAACTTCTGCTGATTTGGAATACACTGATAGTAAAATCGGTTGTACCAAAATAACTAGCTCATGTGATACCGGGAAGAAGTTGCGACGACCAGGTTGTCATGGTCATCACATATACTGAGGATGATTTTCAGCATGCCCTTAGACTGTGAATGAAAATGGCTAAAGCGTTCCATCACTGCTTTACAATGCAGCTCCTAATGCCATTTTAGAGGAACTACAGGTTTTGAGTATGTACTGTTTCCCACAGACCAGATCGGCTCTGTGTGTGTATACAGTGGGTTGCAAGGGTATGAGTCCAGTCGGAAATGTATTAATTGAGACATGATAAAATAGATCATTGTAAATATGAGACCAACAAAAGCACTTTCAAGGGATTTTCATGATCTCTTAAGGACATAATCAAACAAAAGATCAAACAAGTACACATACATTCAAAGTACACCGCCCCATGCCAAATAATTAAATATGCTGCAGCGCGCCATTGCCGGGGCGCCTCCGGCGCCCGGCAATACCGCAGTGCCGCTCATTGAGGCTGCATTGGGAGGGAGAGGTGTACACTAATTGATTGATTAATTGTATAATTAAAATCAATAAAAGATTATCACAAAATATTTTCATAATCAATTGGCCAATCGCATAACTAAACCACTAGTGCTTCATCCGAAGATGTATCTTTTAGAAATTGAATTAAATAAGTCATTTATAAAAAATTAAATAATTAATTGATTACTCAATAAATAATTAATCGATTAATCAATAAATAATTAATAGATGAAATGATTAATCAATAAATCAAAAATATCCTTGATAGCCACATCACTTGGTCACTCATCTCCAAATATTAGCTTCCCAGCTCAAAAGGTGCCTGAGATATTGGCCAAATGAGAAAGAAAATAAATAAATGATTAATAATGAAAATAAATAAATAATAATCATAAAAAAATTAAATTATTAATCAATTTGGTCAGAGAACACATAAACTACCACTATTTCATCAGAATCTGTAACTTAAAAAAAAATTTTTTTTTTGTCATTAATCGAAGAATTCAATAATTAATCGATTAATTGATTAATTAATAAATCAAAAATATCCTTTGCAGCCAAATCACCTGGTCATTGGCATGTCCAAATATCAGCTCCCTAACTCAAAAGGTGCCTGAGTTAATGGTCAGAAGAGAAAGGAAATTTGATTAATTAAATAAGTACTTAATTAATCGCTAATAATTAAATAACTCCTCAATTTATTGATTAATCAAAAAAAATAATACCGTTTTTGAGAAAGGACTTGCTCACTCTTGTGCCGAAATTTCAGCTTCCTAGCTCAAAGGATGGCTGAGATATCGTCCGGACAAACAAACAAGAAAGAAAACAAACAAACAAGAAAACAAACAAGTACACATACATTCAAAGTACACCGCCCCATGCCAAATAATTAAATATGCTGCAGCGCGGCATTGCCAGGGCGCCTCCGGCGCCCGGCAATACCGCAGTGCAGCTCATTGAGGCTGCATTGGGAGGGAGAGGAGTACAATAATTGATTGATTAATTAATTGTGAAATTAAAATATACACAAAGAATTAAGTTAAGCACCCCTACACAAAGAATTAAGTTAAGCACCCCCTAATCCTGTCCTGAACCTGAACCCCCTCGAGCACGTTTGGGACATGTTGGGACGACAAATTGCGAAGATGGTCCCTCCAATAGCCAATCTGGATGAATTGGAACGTGCATTACATCGGGAATGGAACAACCTGCCACAGCAACGCATACGACGGCTTACAGGGTCTATGAGACGTAGGGTTGAGTCAGTGATCCGATCACGTGGGTCCTACACACGTTATTGACGCAAAGATCGCTAGAGGTCTTCTCAGAACAATGACTGTACGTTAGAAAACATAAACGTCATCCACACTGTCCGTGATGGACCTATAGCTCCATACTTAAATTGAGGTGAAAATATGCCTAAAATTCCCAAAATATTTCACCTTAAATTATTCAGAATAAAATATTGAAAACGGCATGATTGTTATGTTTTTATGTGACCATAATATCACTTCTCCAGAATATATAGCAATATCATGGGTATATTACACTGTTTTGACGACAACAAACTTGTAATGTGCGAGGTTGTAAAAAAACGGGGGGGGGGGGGGGTGCTTAACTTAATTCTTTGTGTATATATAAATGATCATAAAATATTTTCTTAATCAATTGGCGAATAGCATACCTAAAGCACTAGTGCTTCATCCGAAGATGTATCTTTTAGAAATTTAATTAAATAACCCATTTATAAAAAATTAAATAATTGTACACCGCTCCTTTCCTATGCCATCTGCAGGCATTGCAAATCGTCATTGCCGGGCACCAAAGGGGGCTCGGCAGTGACGCGCGCTGAAAGAGAGTACTCAGTTTTCACTCTGGTTTCTTGCTTTCTTGTTGTACACCGCTCCTTTCCTATGCCACCTCCAGGCATTGCAAATCGTCATTGCCGGGCACCGAAGGGGGCTTGGCAGTGACGCACGCTGAAAGAGAGTACTCAGTTTTCACTCTGGTTTCTTGTTGTACACCGCTCCTTTCCTATGCCACCTCCAGGCATTGCAAATCGTCATTGCCGGGCACCGAAGGGGGCTTGGCAGTGACGCACGCTGAAAGAGAGTACTCAGTTTTCACTCTGGTTTCTTGTTTGTTGTACACCGCTCCTTTCCTATGCCACCTCCAGGCATTGCAAATCGTCATTGCCGGGCACCGAAGGGGGCTTGGCAGTGACGCACGCTGAAAGAGAGTACTCAGTTTTCACTCTGGTTTCTTGTTTGTTTGTTTTCTTGTTTCCTTGGTTGTCCGGACGATATCTCAGCCATCCTTTGAGCTAGGAAGCTGAAATTTCGGCACAATAGTGAGCAAGTCCTTTGTCAAAAACGGTATTTTTTGTTTTTTGATTAATCAATTAATTGAGGAGTTATTTAATTATTAGCGTTTAATTAAGTACTTATTTGATTAATTAAATTTCATTTCTCTTCTGACCATTATTAACTCAGGCACCTTTTGAGTTAGGAAGCTGATATTTGGACATGCCAATGACCAGGTGATTTGGCTGCAAAGGATATTTTTGATTTATTAATTAATCAATTAATCGATTAATTATTTAATTATTCGATTAATGACAAAAAAAATTTTTTTTTTTAAAGTTACAGATTCTGATGAAATAGTGGTAGTTTATGTGTTCTCTGACCAAATTGATTAATAATTTAATTTTTTTATGATTATTATTTATTTATTTTCATTATTGTACACCGCTCCTTTCCTATGCCATCTCCAGGCATTGCAAATCGTCATTGCTGGGCACCAAATGGGGCTCGGCAGTGACGCACGCTGAAAGAGAGTACTCAGTTTTCACTCTGGTTTCTTGTTGTACACCGCTCCTTTCCTATGCCATCTCCAGGCATTGCAAATCGTCATTGCCGGGCACCAAAGGGGGCTCGGCAGTGACGCACGCTGAAAGAGAGTACTCAGTTTTCACTCTGGTTTCTTTCTTGTTGTACACCGCTCCTTTCCTATGCCATCTCCAGGCATTGCAAATCGTCATTGCCGGGCACCAAAGGGGGCTCGGCAGTGACGCACGCTGAAAGAGAGTACTCAGTTTTCACTCTGGTTTCTTGTTTGTTTGTTTGTTTTCTTGGTTGTCCGGGCGATATCTCAGCCATCCTTCAAGCTAAGAAGCTGAAATTTCGGCACAATAGTGAGCAAGTCCTTTGTCAAAAACGGTATTTTTTGTTTTTTGATTAATCAATTAATTGAGGAGTTATTTAATTATTAGCGTTTAATGAAGTACTTATTTAATTATTTAAATTTCATTTCTCTTCTGACCATTAACTCAGGCACCTTTTGAGTTAGGAAGCTGATATTTGGACATGCCAATGACCAGGTGATTTGGCTGCAAATGCTATTTTTGATTTATTAATTAATCAATTAATCGATTAATTATTTAATTATTCGATTAATGACCAAAAAATCTTTTTTTTTATAGTTACAGATTCTGATGAAATAGTGGTAGTTTATGTGTTCTCTGACCAAATTGATTAATAATTTAATTTTTTTATGATTATTATTTATTTATTTTCATTATTAATCATTTATTTATTTTCTTTCTCATTTGGCCAATATCTCAGGCACCGTTTGAGCTGGGAAGCTAATATTTGGACATGAGTGACCAAGTGATGTGGCTATCAAGGATATTTTTGATTTATTGATTAATCATTTAATTGCTTAATTATTTATTGATTAATTGATTAATTATTTATTGATTAATCAATTAATTATTTAATTTTTATTAATGACATTTAATAAAATTTCTAAAAGATAGGTCTTCGGATGAAGCACTTCTGGTTTAGTTATGCTATTAGCCAATTGATTAAGAAAATATTTTGTGATAATCTTTTATTGATTTTAATTATACAATTAATCAATCAATTAGCGAACACCTCTTCCTCCCAATGCAGCCTCTATGAGGTGCACTGCGGTATTGCCGGGCGCCAGAGGCGCCCCGGCAATGCTGCGCTGTAGGATATTTCATTATTTGGCATGGGGGCGGTGTACTTTGAATGTATGTGTACTTGTTTGTTGTACACCGCTCCTTTCCTATGCCATCTCCAGGCATTGCAAATCGTCATTGCCGGGCACCAAAGGGGGCTCGGCAGTGACGCACGCTGAAAGAGAGTACTCAGTTTTCACTCTGGTTGTTTGTTGTACACCGCTCCTTTCCTATGCCATCTCCAGGCATTGCAAATCGTCATTGCCGGGCACCAAAGGGGGCTCGGCAGTGACGCACGCTGAAAGAGAGTACTCAGTTTTCACTCTGGTTTCTTGTTTTCTTTCTTGGTTGTCCGGACGATATCTCAGCCATCCTTTGAGCTAGGAAGCTGAAATTTCGGCACAGTAGTGAGCAAGTCCTTTGTCAAATACGGTATTTTTTGTTTTTTGAATAATCAATTAATTGAGGAGTTATTTAATTATTAGCGTTTAATTAAGTACTTATTTAATTAATTAAATTTCATTTATCTTCTGACAATTATTAACTCAGGCACCTTTTGAGTTAGGAAGCTGATATTTGGACATGCCAATGACCAGGTGATTTGGCTGCAAAGGATATTTTTGATTTATTAATTAATCAATTAATCGATTAATTATTTAATTATTCGATTAATGACAAAAAAAATTTTTTTTTTTAAGTTACAGATTCTGATGAAATAGTGGTAGTTTATGTGTTCTCTGACCAAATTGATTAATAATTTAATTTTTTTATGATTATTATTTATTTATTTTCATTATTAATCATTTATTTATTTTCTTTCTCATTTGGCCAATATCTCAGGCACCTTTTGAGCTGGAAAGCTAATATTTGGACATGAGTGACCAAGTGATGTGGCTATCAAGGATATTTTTGATTTATTGATTAATCATTTCATCTATTAATTATTTATTGATTAATCGATTAATTATTTATTGAGTAATCAATTAATTATTTAATTTTTTATAAATGACTTATTTAATTAAATTTCTAAAAGATACATCTTCGGATGAAGCACTAGTGGTTTAGTTATGCGATTAGCCAATTGATTATGAAAATATTTTGTGATAATCTTTTATTGATTTTAATTATACAATTAATCAATCAATTAGTGTACACCCCTCCCTCCCAATGCAGCCTTAATGAGCTGCACTGCGGTATTGCCGGGCGCCAGAGGCGCCCCGGCAATGCCGCGCTGCAGCATATTTAATTATTTGGCATGGGGCGGTGTACTTTGAATGTATGTGTACTTGTTTGTTTTCTTTCTTGGTTGTCCGGGCGATATCTCAGCCATCCTTTGAGCTAGGAAGCTGAAATTTCGGCACAGTAGTGAGCAAGTCCTTTGTCAAATACGGTATTTTTTGTTTTTTGAATAATCAATTAATTGAGGAGTTATTTAATTATTAGCGTTTAATTAAGTACTTATTTAATTAATTAAATTTCATTTCTCTTCTGACCATTATTAACTCAGGCACCTTTTGAGTTAGGAAGCTGATATTTGGACATGCCAATGACCAGGTGATTTGGCTGCAAAGGATATTTTTGATTTATTAATTAATCAATTAATCGATTAATTATTTAATTATTCGATTAATGACAAAAAAATTTTTTTTTTTAAAGTTACAGATTCTGATGAAATAGTGGTAGTTTATGTGTTCTCTGACCAAATTGATTAATAATTTAATTTTTTTATGATTATTATTTATTTATTTTCATTATTAATCATTTATTTATTTTCTTTCTCATTTGGCCAATATCTCAGGCACCTTTTGAGCTGGGAAGCTAATATTTGGACATGAGTGACCAAGTGATGTGGCTATCAAGGATATTTTTGATTTATTGATTAATCATTTCATCTATTAAGTATTTATTGATTAATCGATTAATTATTTATTGAGTAATCAATTAATTATTTAATTTTTTATAAATGACTTATTTAATTAAATTTCTAAAAGATACATCTTCGGATGAAGCACTACTGGTTTAGTTATGCGATTAGCCAATTGATTATGAAAATATTTTGTGATAATCTTTTATTGATTTTAATTATACAATTAATCAATCAATTAGTGTACACCTCTCCCTCCCAATGCAGCCTCAATGAGCTGCACTGCGGTATTGCCGGGCGCCGGAGGCGCCCCGGCAATGCCGCGCTGCAGCATATTTAATTATTTGGCATGGGGCGGTGTACTTTGAATGTATGTGTACTTGTTTGTTTTCTTGTTTGTTTGTTTTCTTTCTTGGTTGTCCGGACGATATCTCAGCCATCCTTTGAGCTAGGAAGCTGAAATTTCGGCACAGTAGTGAGCAAGTCCTTTGTCAAATACGGTATTTTTTGTTTTTTGAATAATCAATTAATTGAGGAGTTATTTAATTATTAGCGTTTAATTAAGTACTTATTTAATTAATTAAATTTCATTTATCTTCTGACCATTATTAACTCAGGCACCTTTTGAGTTAGGAAGCTGATATTTGGACATGCCAATGACCAGGTGATTTGGCTGCAAAGGATATTTTTTGATTTATTAATTAATCAATTAATCGATTAATTATTTAATTATTCGATTAATGACAAAAATTTTTTTTTTTTTTAAGTTACAGATTCTGATGAAATAGTGGTAGTTTATGTGTTCTCTGACCAAATTGATTAATAATTTAATTTTTTTATGATTATTATTTATTTATTTTCATTATTAATCATTTATTTATTTTCTTTCTCATTTGGCCAATATCTCAGGCACCTTTTGAGCTGGGAAGCTAATATTTGGACATGAGTGACCAAGTGATGTGGCTATCAAGGATATTTTTGATTTATTGATTAATCATTTCATCTATTAAGTATTTATTGATTAATCGATTAATTATTTATTGAGTAATCAATTAATTATTTAATTTTTTATAAATGACTTATTTAATTAAATTTCTAAAAGATACATCTTCGGATGAAGCACTACTGGTTTAGTTATGCGATTAGCCAATTGATTATGAAAATATTTTGTGATAATCTTTTATTGATTTTAATTATACAATTAATCAATCAATTAGTGTACACCTCTCCCTCCCAATGCAGCCTCAATGAGCTGCACTGCGGTATTGCCGGGCGCCGGAGGCGCCCCGGCAATGCCGCGCTGCAGCATATTTAATTATTTGGCATGGGGCGGTGTACTTTGAATGTATGTGTACTTGTTGTACACCGCTCCTTTCCTATGCCATCTCCAGGCATTGCAAATCGTCATTGCCGGGCACCAAAGGGGGCTCGGCAGTGACGCACGCTGAAAGAGAGTACTCAGTTTTCACTCTGGTTTCTTGTTGTACACCGCTCCTTTCCTATGCCATCTCCAGGCATTGCAAATCGTCATTGCCGGGCACCAAAGGGGGCTCGGCAGTGACGCACGCTGAAAGAGAGTACTCAGTTTTCACTCTGGTTTCTTGTTTTCTTTCTTGGTTGTCCGGACGATATCTCAGCCATCCTTTGAGCTAGGAAGCTGAAATTTCGGCACAGTAGTGAGCAAGTCCTTTGTCAAATACGGTATTTTTTGTTTTTTGAATAATCAATTAATTGAGGAGTTATTTAATTATTAGCGTTTAATTAAGTACTTATTTAATTAATTAAATTTCATTTATCTTCTGACCATTATTAACTCAGGCACCTTTTGAGTTAGGAAGCTGATATTTGGACATGCCAATGACCAGGTGATTTGGCTGCAAAGGATATTTTTGATTTATTAATTAATCAATTAATCGATTAATTATTTAATTATTCGATTAATGACAAAAAAAATTTTTTTTTTAAGTTACAGATTCTGATGAAATAGTGGTAGTTTATGTGTTCTCTGACCAAATTGATTAATAATTTAATTTTTTTATGATTATTATTTATTTATTTTCATTATTAATCATTTATTTATTTTCTTTCTCATTTGGCCAATATCTCAGGCACCTTTTGAGCTGGGAAGCTAATATTTGGACATGAGTGACCAAGTGATGTGGCTATCAAGGATATTTTTGATTTATTGATTAATCATTTCATCTATTAAGTATTTATTGATTAATCGATTAATTATTTATTGAGTAATCAATAAATTATTTAATTTTTTATAAATGACTTATTTAATTAAATTTCTAAAAGATACATCTTCGGATGAAGCACTACTGGTTTAGTTATGCGATTAGCCAATTGATTATGAAAATATTTTGTGATAATCTTTTATTGATTTTAATTATACAATTAATCAATCAATTAGTGTACACCTCTCCCTCCCAATGCAGCCTCAATGAGCTGCACTGCGGTATTGCCGGGCGCCGGAGGCGCCCCGGCAATGCCGCGCTGCAGCATATTTAATTATTTGGCATGGGGCGGTGTACTTTGAATGTATGTGTACTTGTTGTACACCGCTCCTTTCCTATGCCATCTCCAGGCATTGCAAATCGTCATTGCCGGGCACCAAAGGGGGCTCGGCAGTGACGCACGCTGAAAGAGAGTACTCAGTTTTCACTCTGGTTTCTTGTTTTCTTTCTTGGTTGTCCGGACGATATCTCAGCCATCCTTTGAGCTAGGAAGCTGAAATTTCGGCACAGTAGTGAGCAAGTCCTTTGTCAAATACGGTATTTTTTGTTTTTTGAATAATCAATTAATTGAGGAGTTATTTAATTATTAGCGTTTAATTAAGTACTTATTTAATTAATTAAATTTCATTTATCTTCTGACCATTATTAACTCAGGCACCTTTTGAGTTAGGAAGCTGATATTTGGACATGCCAATGACCAGGTGATTTGGCTGCAAAGGATATTTTTTGATTTATTAATTAATCAATTAATCGATTAATTATTTAATTATTCGATTAATGACAAAAATTTTTTTTTTTTTTAAGTTACAGATTCTGATGAAATAGTGGTAGTTTATGTGTTCTCTGACCAAATTGATTAATAATTTAATTTTTTTATGATTATTATTTATTTATTTTCATTATTAATCATTTATTTATTTTCTTTCTCATTTGGCCAATATCTCAGGCACCTTTTGAGCTGGGAAGCTAATATTTGGACATGAGTGACCAAGTGATGTGGCTATCAAGGATATTTTTGATTTATTGATTAATCATTTCATCTATTAAGTATTTATTGATTAATCGATTAATTATTTATTGAGTAATCAATTAATTATTTAATTTTTTATAAATGACTTATTTAATTAAATTTCTAAAAGATACATCTTCGGATGAAGCACTACTGGTTTAGTTATGCGATTAGCCAATTGATTATGAAAATATTTTGTGATAATCTTTTATTGATTTTAATTATACAATTAATCAATCAATTAGTGTACACCTCTCCCTCCCAATGCAGCCTCAATGAGCTGCACTGCGGTATTGCCGGGCGCCGGAGGCGCCCCGGCAATGCCGCGCTGCAGCATATTTAATTATTTGGCATGGGGCGGTGTACTTTGAATGTATGTGTACTTGTTGTACACCGCTCCTTTCCTATGCCATCTCCAGGCATTGCAAATCGTCATTGCCGGGCACCAAAGGGGGCTCGGCAGTGACGCACGCTGAAAGAGAGTACTCAGTTTTCACTCTGGTTTCTTGTTGTACACCGCTCCTTTCCTATGCCATCTCCAGGCATTGCAAATCGTCATTGCCGGGCACCAAAGGGGGCTCGGCAGTGACGCACGCTGAAAGAGAGTACTCAGTTTTCACTCTGGTTTCTTGTTTTCTTTCTTGGTTGTCCGGACGATATCTCAGCCATCCTTTGAGCTAGGAAGCTGAAATTTCGGCACAGTAGTGAGCAAGTCCTTTGTCAAATACGGTATTTTTTGTTTTTTGAATAATCAATTAATTGAGGAGTTATTTAATTATTAGCGTTTAATTAAGTACTTATTTAATTAATTAAATTTCATTTATCTTCTGACCATTATTAACTCAGGCACCTTTTGAGTTAGGAAGCTGATATTTGGACATGCCAATGACCAGGTGATTTGGCTGCAAAGGATATTTTTGATTTATTAATTAATCAATTAATCGATTAATTATTTAATTATTCGATTAATGACAAAAAAAATTTTTTTTTTAAGTTACAGATTCTGATGAAATAGTGGTAGTTTATGTGTTCTCTGACCAAATTGATTAATAATTTAATTTTTTTATGATTATTATTTATTTATTTTCATTATTAATCATTTATTTATTTTCTTTCTCATTTGGCCAATATCTCAGGCACCTTTTGAGCTGGGAAGCTAATATTTGGACATGAGTGACCAAGTGATGTGGCTATCAAGGATATTTTTGATTTATTGATTAATCATTTCATCTATTAAGTATTTATTGATTAATCGATTAATTATTTATTGAGTAATCAATAAATTATTTAATTTTTTATAAATGACTTATTTAATTAAATTTCTAAAAGATACATCTTCGGATGAAGCACTACTGGTTTAGTTATGCGATTAGCCAATTGATTATGAAAATATTTTGTGATAATCTTTTATTGATTTTAATTATACAATTAATCAATCAATTAGTGTACACCTCTCCCTCCCAATGCAGCCTCAATGAGCTGCACTGCGGTATTGCCGGGCGCCGGAGGCGCCCCGGCAATGCCGCGCTGCAGCATATTTAATTATTTGGCATGGGGCGGTGTACTTTGAATGTATGTGTACTTGTTGTACACCGCTCCTTTCCTATGCCATCTCCAGGCATTGCAAATCGTCATTGCCGGGCACCAAAGGGGGCTCGGCAGTGACGCACGCTGAAAGAGAGTACTCAGTTTTCACTCTGGTTTCTTGTTTTCTTTCTTGGTTGTCCGGACGATATCTCAGCCATCCTTTGAGCTAGGAAGCTGAAATTTCGGCACAGTAGTGAGCAAGTCCTTTGTCAAATACGGTATTTTTTGTTTTTTGAATAATCAATTAATTGAGGAGTTATTTAATTATTAGCGTTTAATTAAGTACTTATTTAATTAATTAAATTTCATTTATCTTCTGACCATTATTAACTCAGGCACCTTTTGAGTTAGGAAGCTGATATTTGGACATGCCAATGACCAGGTGATTTGGCTGCAAAGGATATTTTTGATTTATTAATTAATCAATTAATCGATTAATTATTTAATTATTCGATTAATGACAAAAAATTTTTTTTTTTTTAAGTTACAGATTCTGATGAAATAGTGGTAGTTTATGTGTTCTCTGACCAAATTGATTAATAATTTAATTTTTTTATGATTATTATTTATTTATTTTCATTAATAATCATTTATTTATTTTCTTTCTCATTTGGCCAATATCTCAGGCACCTTTTGAGCTGGGAAGCTAATATTTGGACATGAGTGACCAAGTGATGTGGCTATCAAGGATATTTTTGATTTATTGATTAATCATTTCATCTATTAAGTATTTATTGATTAATCGATTAATTATTTATTGAGTAATCAATTAATTATTTAATTTTTTATAAATGACTTATTTAATTAAATTTCTAAAAGATACATCTTCGGATGAAGCACTACTGGTTTAGTTATGCGATTAGCCAATTGATTATGAAAATATTTTGTGATAATCTTTTATTGATTTTAATTATACAATTAATCAATCAATTAGTGTACACCTCTCCCTCCCAATGCAGCCTCAATGAGCTGCACTGCGGTATTGCCGGGCGCCGGAGGCGCCCCGGCAATGCCGCGCTGCAGCATATTTAATTATTTGGCATGGGGCGGTGTACTTTGAATGTATGTGTACTTGTTTGTTTTCTTGTTTGTTTTCTTGCTTGTTTGTTTTCTTTCTTGGTTGTCCGGACGATATCTCAGCCATCCTTTGAGCTAGGAAGCTGAAATTTCGGCACAGTAGTGAGCAAGTCCTTTGTCAAATACGGTATTTTTTGTTTTTTGAATAATCAATTAATTGAGGAGTTATTTAATTATTAGCGTTTAATTAAGTACTTATTTAATTAATTAAATTTCATTTCTCTTCTGACCATTATTAACTCAGGCACCTTTTGAGTTAGGAAGCTGATATTTGGACATGCCAATGACCAGGTGATTTGGCTGCAAAAGATATTTTTGATTTATTAATTAATCAATTAATCGATTAATTATTTAATTATTCGATTAATGACAAAAAATTTTTTTTTTTTAAAGTTACAGATTCTGATGAAATAGTGGTAGTTTATGTGTTCTCTGACCAAATTGATTAATAATTTAATTTTTTTATGATTATTATTTATTTATTTTCATTATTAATCATTTATTTATTTTCTTTCTCATTTGGCCAATATCTCAGGCACCTTTTGAGCTGGGAAGCTAATATTTGGACATGAGTGACCAAGTGATGTGGCTATCAAGGATATTTTTGATTTATTGATTAATCATTTCATCTATTAAGTATTTATTGATTAATCGATTAATTATTTATTGAGTAATCAATTAATTATTTAATTTTTTATAAATGACTTATTTAATTAAATTTCTAAAAGATACATCTTCGGATGAAGCACTAGTGGTTTAGTTATGCGATTAGCCAATTGATTATGAAAATATTTTGTGATAATCTTTTATTGATTTTAATTATACAATTAATCAATCAATTAGTGTACACCTTTCACTCCCAATGCAGCCTCAATGAGCTGCACTGCGGTATTGCCGGGCGCCGGAGGCGCCCCGGCAATGCCGCGCTGCAGCATATTCAATTATTTGGCATGGGGCGGTGTACTTTGAATGTATGTGTACTTGTTTGTTTTCTTGTTTGTTGTACACCGCTCCTTTCCTATGCCATCTCCAGGCATTGCAAATCGTCATTGCCGGGCACCAAAGGGGGCTCGGCAGTGACGCACGCTGAAAGAGAGTACTCAGTTTTCACTCTGGTTTCTTGTTTTCTTTCTTGGTTGTCCGGACGATATCTCAGCCATCCTTTGAGCTAGGAAGCTGAAATTTCGGCACAGTAGTGAGCAAGTCCTTTGTCAAATACGGTATTTTTTGTTTTTTGAATAATCAATTAATTGAGGAGTTATTTAATTATTAGCGTTTAATTAAGTACTTATTTAATTAATTAAATTTCATTTATCTTCGGACCATTATTAACTCAGGCACCTTTTGAGTTAGGAAGCTGATATTTGGACATGCCAATGACCAGGTGATTTGGCTGCAAAGGATATTTTTGATTTATTAATTAATCAATTAATCGATTAATTATTTAATTATTCGATTAATGACAAAAAAATTTTTTTTTTTTAAGTTACAGATTCTGATGAAATAGTGGTAGTTTATGTGTTCTCTGACCAAATTGATTAATAATTTAATTTTTTTATGATTATTATTTATTTATTTTCATTATTAATCATTTATTTATTTTCTTTCTCATTTGGCCAATATCTCAGGCACCTTTTGAGCTGGGAAGCTAATATTTGGACATGAGTGACCAAGTGATGTGGCTATCAAGGATATTTTTGATTTATTGATTAATCATTTCATCTATTAAGTATTTATTGATTAATCGATTAATTATTTATTGAGTAATCAATTAATTATTTAATTTTTTATAAATGACTTATTTAATTAAATTTCTAAAAGATACATCTTCGGATGAAGCACTACTGGTTTAGTTATGCGATTAGCCAATTGATTATGAAAATATTTTGTGATAATCTTTTATTGATTTTAATTATACAATTAATCAATCAATTAGTGTACACCTCTCCCTCCCAATGCAGCCTCAATGAGCTGCACTGCGGTATTGCCGGGCGCCGGAGGCGCCCCGGCAATGCCGCGCTGCAGCATATTTAATTATTTGGCATGGGGCGGTGTACTTTGAATGTATGTGTACTTGTTGTACACCGCTCCTTTCCTATGCCATCTCCAGGCATTGCAAATCGTCATTGCCGGGCACCAAAGGGGGCTCGGCAGTGACGCACGCTGAAAGAGAGTACTCAGTTTTCACTCTGGTTTCTTGTTGTACACCGCTCCTTTCCTATGCCATCTCCAGGCATTGCAAATCGTCATTGCCGGGCACCAAAGGGGGCTCGGCAGTGACGCACGCTGAAAGAGAGTACTCAGTTTTCACTCTGGTTTCTTGTTTTCTTTCTTGGTTGTCCGGACGATATCTCAGCCATCCTTTGAGCTAGGAAGCTGAAATTTCGGCACAGTAGTGAGCAAGTCCTTTGTCAAATACGGTATTTTTTGTTTTTTGAATAATCAATTAATTGAGGAGTTATTTAATTATTAGCGTTTAATTAAGTACTTATTTAATTAATTAAATTTCATTTATCTTCTGACCATTATTAACTCAGGCACCTTTTGAGTTAGGAAGCTGATATTTGGACATGCCAATGACCAGGTGATTTGGCTGCAAAGGATATTTTTGATTTATTAATTAATCAATTAATCGATTAATTATTTAATTATTCGATTAATGACAAAAAAAATTTTTTTTTTAAGTTACAGATTCTGATGAAATAGTGGTAGTTTATGTGTTCTCTGACCAAATTGATTAATAATTTAATTTTTTTATGATTATTATTTATTTATTTTCATTATTAATCATTTATTTATTTTCTTTCTCATTTGGCCAATATCTCAGGCACCTTTTGAGCTGGGAAGCTAATATTTGGACATGAGTGACCAAGTGATGTGGCTATCAAGGATATTTTTGATTTATTGATTAATCATTTCATCTATTAAGTATTTATTGATTAATCGATTAATTATTTATTGAGTAATCAATAAATTATTTAATTTTTTATAAATGACTTATTTAATTAAATTTCTAAAAGATACATCTTCGGATGAAGCACTACTGGTTTAGTTATGCGATTAGCCAATTGATTATGAAAATATTTTGTGATAATCTTTTATTGATTTTAATTATACAATTAATCAATCAATTAGTGTACACCTCTCCCTCCCAATGCAGCCTCAATGAGCTGCACTGCGGTATTGCCGGGCGCCGGAGGCGCCCCGGCAATGCCGCGCTGCAGCATATTTAATTATTTGGCATGGGGCGGTGTACTTTGAATGTATGTGTACTTGTTGTACACCGCTCCTTTCCTATGCCATCTCCAGGCATTGCAAATCGTCATTGCCGGGCACCAAAGGGGGCTCGGCAGTGACGCACGCTGAAAGAGAGTACTCAGTTTTCACTCTGGTTTCTTGTTTTCTTTCTTGGTTGTCCGGACGATATCTCAGCCATCCTTTGAGCTAGGAAGCTGAAATTTCGGCACAGTAGTGAGCAAGTCCTTTGTCAAATACGGTATTTTTTGTTTTTTGAATAATCAATTAATTGAGGAGTTATTTAATTATTAGCGTTTAATTAAGTACTTATTTAATTAATTAAATTTCATTTATCTTCTGACCATTATTAACTCAGGCACCTTTTGAGTTAGGAAGCTGATATTTGGACATGCCAATGACCAGGTGATTTGGCTGCAAAGGATATTTTTGATTTATTAATTAATCAATTAATCGATTAATTATTTAATTATTCGATTAATGACAAAAAATTTTTTTTTTTTTAAGTTACAGATTCTGATGAAATAGTGGTAGTTTATGTGTTCTCTGACCAAATTGATTAATAATTTAATTTTTTTATGATTATTATTTATTTATTTTCATTAATAATCATTTATTTATTTTCTTTCTCATTTGGCCAATATCTCAGGCACCTTTTGAGCTGGGAAGCTAATATTTGGACATGAGTGACCAAGTGATGTGGCTATCAAGGATATTTTTGATTTATTGATTAATCATTTCATCTATTAAGTATTTATTGATTAATCGATTAATTATTTATTGAGTAATCAATTAATTATTTAATTTTTTATAAATGACTTATTTAATTAAATTTCTAAAAGATACATCTTCGGATGAAGCACTACTGGTTTAGTTATGCGATTAGCCAATTGATTATGAAAATATTTTGTGATAATCTTTTATTGATTTTAATTATACAATTAATCAATCAATTAGTGTACACCTCTCCCTCCCAATGCAGCCTCAATGAGCTGCACTGCGGTATTGCCGGGCGCCGGAGGCGCCCCGGCAATGCCGCGCTGCAGCATATTTAATTATTTGGCATGGGGCGGTGTACTTTGAATGTATGTGTACTTGTTTGTTTTCTTGTTTGTTTTCTTGCTTGTTTGTTTTCTTTCTTGGTTGTCCGGACGATATCTCAGCCATCCTTTGAGCTAGGAAGCTGAAATTTCGGCACAGTAGTGAGCAAG
The DNA here is from genome assembly GCF_964187855.1 of Myxine glutinosa. Lineage (NCBI taxonomy): Eukaryota > Metazoa > Chordata > Myxini > Myxiniformes > Myxinidae > Myxine > Myxine glutinosa. Next base: position 204,847,824 of record NC_136262.1, read on the forward strand.
TCCTTTGTCAAATACGGTATTTTTTGTTTTTTGAATAATCAATTAATTGAGGAGTTATTTAATTATTAGCGTTTAATTAAGTACTTATTTAATTAATTAAATTTCATTTCTCTTCTGACCATTATTAACTCAGGCACCTTTTGAGTTAGGAAGCTGATATTTGGACATGCCAATGACCAGGTGATTTGGCTGCAAAAGATATTTTTGATTTATTAATTAATCAATTAATCGATTAATTATTTAATTATTCGATTAATGACAAAAAATTTTTTTTTTTTAAAGTTACAGATTCTGATGAAATAGTGGTAGTTTATGTGTTCTCTGACCAAATTGATTAATAATTTAATTTTTTTATGATTATTATTTATTTATTTTCATTATTAATCATTTATTTATTTTCTTTCTCATTTGGCCAATATCTCAGGCACCTTTTGAGCTGGGAAGCTAATATTTGGACATGAGTGACCAAGTGATGTGGCTATCAAGGATATTTTTGATTTATTGATTAATCATTTCATCTATTAAGTATTTATTGATTAATCGATTAATTATTTATTGAGTAATCAATTAATTATTTAATTTTTTATAAATGACTTATTTAATTAAATTTCTAAAAGATACATCTTCGGATGAAGCACTAGTGGTTTAGTTATGCGATTAGCCAATTGATTATGAAAATATTTTGTGATAATCTTTTATTGATTTTAATTATACAATTAATCAATCAATTAGTGTACACCTTTCACTCCCAATGCAGCCTCAATGAGCTGCACTGCGGTATTGCCGGGCGCCGGAGGCGCCCCGGCAATGCCGCGCTGCAGCATATTCAATTATTTGGCATGGGGCGGTGTACTTTGAATGTATGTGTACTTGTTTGTTTTCTTGTTTGTTGTACACCGCTCCTTTCCTATGCCATCTCCAGGCATTGCAAATCGTCATTGCCGGGCACCAAAGGGGGCTCGGCAGTGACGCACGCTGAAAGAGAGTACTCAGTTTTCACTCTGGTTTCTTGTTTTCTTTCTTGGTTGTCCGGACGATATCTCAGCCATCCTTTGAGCTAGGAAGCTGAAATTTCGGCACAGTAGTGAGCAAGTCCTTTGTCAAATACGGTATTTTTTGTTTTTTGAATAATCAATTAATTGAGGAGTTATTTAATTATTAGCGTTTAATTAAGTACTTATTTAATTAATTAAATTTCATTTATCTTCGGACCATTATTAACTCAGGCACCTTTTGAGTTAGGAAGCTGATATTTGGACATGCCAATGACCAGGTGATTTGGCTGCAAAGGATATTTTTGATTTATTAATTAATCAATTAATCGATTAATTATTTAATTATTCGATTAATGACAAAAAATTTTTTTTTTTTTAAGTTACAGATTCTGATGAAATAGTGGTAGTTTATGTGTTCTCTGACCAAATTGATTAATAATTTAATTTTTTTATGATTATTATTTATTTATTTTCATTATTAATCATTTATTTATTTTCTTTCTCATTTGGCCAATATCTCAGGCACCTTTTGAGCTGGGAAGCTAATATTTGGACATGAGTGACCAAGTGATGTGGCTATCAAGGATATTTTTGATTTATTGATTAATCATTTCATCTATTAAGTATTTATTGATTAATCGATTAATTATTTATTGAGTAATCAATTAATTATTTAATTTTTTATAAATGACTTATTTAATTAAATTTCTAAAAGATACATCTTCGGATGAAGCACTACTGGTTTAGTTATGCGATTAGCCAATTGATTATGAAAATATTTTGTGATAATCTTTTATTGATTTTAATTATACAATTAATCAATCAATTAGTGTACACCTCTCCCTCCCAATGCAGCCTCAATGAGCTGCACTGCGGTATTGCCGGGCGCCGGAGGCGCCCCGGCAATGCCGCGCTGCAGCATATTTAATTATTTGGCATGGGGCGGTGTACTTTGAATGTATGTGTACTTGTTTGTTTTCTTTCTTGGTTGTCCGGACGATATCTCAGCCATCCTTTGAGCTAGGAAGCTGAAATTTCGGCACAGTAGTGAGCAAGTCCTTTGTCAAATACGGTATTTTTTGTTTTTTGAATAATCAATTAATTGAGGAGTTATTTAATTATTAGCGTTTAATTAAGTACTTATTTAATTAATTAAATTTCATTTCTCTTCTGACCATTATTAACTCAGGCACCTTTTGAGTTAGGAAGCTGATATTTGGACATGCCAATGACCAGGTGATTTGGCTGCAAAGGATATTTTTGATTTATTAATTAATCAATTAATCGATTAATTATTTAATTATTCGATTAATGACAAAAAAATTTTTTTTTTTAAAGTTACAGATTCTGATGAAATAGTGGTAGTTTATGTGTTCTCTGACCAAATTGATTAATAATTTAATTTTTTTATGATTATTATTTATTTATTTTCATTATTAATCATTTATTTATTTTCTTTCTCATTTGGCCAATATCTCAGGCACCTTTTGAGCTGGGAAGCTAATATTTGGACATGAGTGACCAAGTGATGTGGTTATCAAGGATATTTTTGATTTATTGATTAATCATTTCATTTATTATTTATTGATTAATCGATTAATTATTTATTGAGTAATCAATTAATTATTTAATTTTTTATAAATGACATTTAATTAAATTTCTAAAAGATACATCTTCGGATGAAGCACTAGTGGTTTAGTTATGCGATTAGCCAATTGATTATGAAAATATTTTGTGATAATCTTTTATTGATTTTAATTATACAATTAATCAATCAATTAGTGTACACCTCTCCCTCCCAATGCAGCCTCAATGAGCTGCACGGCGGTATTGCCGGGCGCCAGAGGCGCCCCGGCAATGCCGCGCTGCAGCATATTTAATTATTTGGCATGGGGCGGTGTACTTTGAATGTATGTGTACTTGTTTGTTTTCTTTCTTGTTTTCTTGGTTGTCCGGGTGATATCTCAGCCATCCTTTGAGCTAGGAAGCTGAAATTTCGGCACAGTAGTGAGCAAGTCCTTTGTCAAATACGGTATTTTTTGTTTTTTGAATAATCAATTAATTGAGGAGTTATTTAATTATTAGCGTTTAATTAAGTACTTATTTAATTAATTAAATTTCATTTCTCTTCTGACCATTATTAACTCAGGCACCTTTTGAGTTAGGAAGCTGATATTTGGACATGCCAATGACCAGGTGATTTGGCTGCAAAGGATATTTTTGATTTATTAATTAATCAATTAATCGATTAATTATTTAATTATTCGATTAATGACAAAAAAATTTTTTTTTTTAAAGTTACAGATTCTGATGAAATAGTGGTAGTTTATGTGTTCTCTGACCAAATTGATTAATAATTTAATTTTTTTATGATTATTATTTATTTATTTTCATTATTAATCATTTATTTATTTTCTTTCTCATTTGGCCAATATCTCAGGCACCTTTTGAGCTGGGAAGCTAATATTTGGACATGAGTGACAAAGTGATGCGGCTATCAAGGATATTTTTGATTTATTGATTAATCATTTCATCTATTAATTATTTATTGATTAATCGATTAATTATTTATTGAGTAATCAATTAATTATTTAATTTTTTATAAATGACTTATTTAATTAAATTTCTAAAAGATACATCTTCGGATGAAGCACTAGTGCTTTAGGTATGCTATTAGCCAATTGATTATGAAAATATTTTGTGATAATCTTTTATTGATTTTAATTATACAATTAATCAATCAATTAGTGTACACCTCTCCCTCCCAATGCAGCCTCAATGAGATGCACTGCGGTATTGCCGGGCGCCGGAGGCGCCCCGGCAATGCCGCGCTGCAGCATATTTAATTATTTGGCATGGGGCGGTGTACTTTGAATGTATGTGTACTTGTTTGTTTTCTTGTTTCCTTGGTTGTCCGGACGATATCTCAGCCATCCTTTGAGCTAGGAAGCTGAAATTTCGGCACAATAGTGAGCAAGTCCTTTGTCAAAAACGGTATTTTTTGTTTTTTGATTAATCAATTAATTGAGGAGTTATTTAATTATTAGCGTTTAATTAAGTACTTATTTAATTAATTAAATTTCATTTCTCTTCTGACCATTATTAACTCAGGCACCTTTTGAGTTAGGAAGCTGATATTTGGACATGCCAATGACCAGGTGATTTGGCTGCAAAGGATATTTTTGATTTATTAATTAATCAATTAATCGATTAATTATTTAATTATTCGATTAATGACAAAAAAAATTTTTTTTTTAAAGTTACAGATTCTGATGAAATAGTGGTAGTTTATGTGTTCTCTGACCAAATTGATTAATAATTTAATTTTTTTATGATTATTATTTATTTATTTTCATTATTAATCATTTATTTGTTTTCTTTCTTGGTTGTCCGGGCGATATCTCAGCCATCCTTTGAGCTAGGAAGCTGAAATTTCGGCACAATAGTGAGAAAGTCCTTTTTCAAAAACGGTATTTTTTGTTTTTTGATTAATCAATTAATTGAGGAGTTATTTCATTATTACCGATTAATTAAGTACTTATTTAATTCATTAAATTTCCTTTCTCTTCTGACCATTAACTCAGGCACCTTTTGAGTTAGGAAGCTGATATTTGGACATGCCAATGACCAGGTGATTTGGCTGCAAAGGATATTTTTGATTTATTAATTAATCAATTAATCGATTAATTATTTAATTATTCCATTAATGACAAAAAAAATTTTTTTTTAAAGTTACAGAATCTGATGAAATAGTGGTAGTTTATGTGTTCTCTGACCAAATTGATTAATAATTTAATTTTTTTATGATTATTATTTATTTATTTTCATTATTAATCATTTATTTATTTTCTTTCTCATTTGGCCAATATCTCAGGCACCTTTTGAGCTGGGAAGCTAATATTTGGACATGAGTGACCAAGTGATGTGGCTATCAAGGATATTTTTGATTTATTGATCAATCAATTAATCGATTAATTATTTAATTATTCGATTAATTACTAAAAAAAAAAAAAAAAAATCAGTTACAGATTCTGATGAAATGGTGGTGGTTTCTGTGTTCTGTGACCGAATTGATTAATAATTTAATTTTTTAATGATTATTATTTATTTATTTTCATTATTAATCATTTATTTATTTTCTTTCTCATTTGGCCAATATCTCAGGCACCTTTTGAGCTGGGAAGCTAATATTTGGACATGAGTGACCAAGTGATGTGGCTATCAAGGATATTTTTGATTTATTGATTAATCATTTCATCTATTAATTATTTATTGATTAATCGATTCATTATATATTGAGTAATCAATTAATTATTTAATTTTTTATAAATGACTTATTTAATTAAATTTCTAAAAGATACATCTTCGGATGAAGCACTCGTGGTTTAGTTATGCGATTAGCCAATTGATTATGAAAATATTTTGTGATAATCTTTTATTGATTTTAATTATACAATTAATCAATCAATTAGTGTACACCTCTCCCTCCCAATGCAGCCTCAATGAGCTGCACTGCGGTATTGCCGGGTGCCGGAGGCGCCCCGGCAATGCCGCGCTGCAGCATATTTAATTATTTGGCATGGGGCGGTGTACTTTGAATGTATTTATACTTGTTTGTTTGTTTTCTTGTTTCCTTGGTTGTCCGGACGATATCTCAGCCATCCTTTGAGCTAGGAAGCTGAAATTTCGGCACAATAGTGAGCAAGTCCTTTGTCAAAAACGGTATTTTTTGTTTTTTGATTAATCAATTAATTGAGGAGTTATTTAATTATTAGCGTTTAATTAAGTACTTATTTAATTAATTAAATTTCATTTCTCTTCTGACCATTATTAACTCAGGCACCTTTTGAGTTAGGAAGCTGATATTTGGACATGCCAATGACCAGGTGATTTGGCTGCAAAGGATATTTTTGATTTATTAATTAATCAATTAATCGATTAATTATTTAATTATTCGATTAATGACAAAAAAAATTTTTTTTTTAAAGTTACAGATTCTGATGAAATAGTGGTAGTTTATGTGTTCTCTGACCAAATTGATTAATAATTTAATTTTTTTATGATTATTATTTATTTATTTTCATTATTAATCATTTATTTATTTTCTTTCTCATTTGGCCAATATCTCAGGCACCTTTTGAGCTGGGAAGCTAATATTTGGACATGAGTGACCAAGTGATGTGGCTATCAAGGATATTTTTGATTTATTGATTAATCATTTCATCTATTAAGTATTTATTGATTAATCGATTAATTATTTATTGAGTAATCAATTAATTATTTAATTTTTTATAAATGACTTATTTAATTAAATTTCTAAAAGATACATCTTCGGATGAAGCACTAGTGCTTTAGGTATGCTATTTATTTTCTTTCTTGGTTGTCCGGACGATATCTCAGCCATCCTTTGAGCTAGGAAGCTGAAATTTCGGCACAGTCGTGAGCAAGTCCTTTGTCAAATACGCTATTTTTTGTTTTTTGAATAATCAATTAATTGAGGAGTTATTTAATTATTAGCGTTTAATTAAGTACTTATTTAATTAATTAAATTTCATTTCTCTTCTGACCATTATTAACTCAGGCACCTTTTGAGTTAGGAAGCTGATATTTGGACATGCCAATGACCAGGTGATTTGGCTGCAAAGGATATTTTTGATTTATTAATTAATCAATTAATCGATTAATTATTTAATTATTCGATTAATGACCCAAAAAAATTTTTTTTTTAAGTTACAGATTCTGATGAAATAGTGGTAGTTTATGTGTTCTCTGACCAAATTGATTACCAATTTAATTTTTTTATGATTATTATTTATTTATTTTCATTATTAATCATTTATTTATTTTCTTTCTCATTTGGCCAATATCTCAGGCACCTTTTGAGCTGGGAAGCTAATATTTGGACATAAGTGACCAAGTGATGTGGCTATCAAGGATATTTTTGATTTATTGATTAATCATTTCATCTATTAATTATTTATTGATTAATCGATTAATTATTTATTGAGTAATCAATTAATTATTTAATTTTTTATAAATGACTTATTTAATTAAATTTCTAAAAGATACATCTTCGGATGAAGCACTAGTGGTTTAGTTATGCGATTAGCCAATTGATTATGAAAATATTTTGTGATAATCTTTTATTGATTTTAATTATACAATTAATCAATCAATTAGTGTACACCTCTCCCTCCCAATGCAGCCTTAATGAGCTGCACTGCGGTATTGCCGGGCGCCGGAGGCGCCCCGGCAATGCCGCGCTGCAGCATATTTAATTATTTGGCATGGGGCGGTGTACTTTGAATGTATGTGTACTTGTTGTACACCGCTCCTTTCCTATGCCATCTCCAGGCATTGCAAATCGTCATTGCCGGGCACCAAAGGGGGCTCTGCAGTGACGCACGCTGAAAGAGAGTACTCAGTTTTCACTCTGGTTGTTTGTTTTCTTGGTTGTCCGGGCGATATCTCAGCCATCCTTTGAGCTAGGAAGCTGAAATTTCGGCACAGTAGTGAGCAAGTCCTTTGTCAAATACGGTATTTTTTGTTTTTTGAATAATCAATTAATTGAGGAGTTATTTAATTATTAGCGTTTAATTAAGTACTTATTTAATTAATTAAATTTCATTTCTCTTCTGACCATTATTAACTCAGGCACCTTTTCAGTTAGGAAGCTGATATTTGGACATGCCAATGACCAGGTGATTTGGCTGCAAAGGATATTTTTGATTTATTAATTAATCAATTAATCGATTAATTATTTAATTATTCGATTAATGACAAAAAAAATTTTTTTTTTTAAGTTACAGATTCTGATGAAATAGTGGTAGTTTATGTGTTCTCTGACCAAATTGATTAATAATTTAATTTTTTTATGATTATTATTTATTTATTTTCATTATTAATCATTTATTTATTTTCTTTCTCATTTGGCCAATATCTCAGGCACCTTTTGAGCTGGGAAGCTAATATTTGGACATGAGTGACCAAGTGATGTGGCTATCAAGGATATTTTTGATTTATTGATTAATCATTTCATCTATTAAGTATTTATTGATTAATCGATTAATTATTTATTGAGTAATCAATTAATTATTTAATTTTTTATAAATGACTTATTTAATTAAATTTCTAAAAGATACATCTTCAGATGAAGCACTAGTGGTTTAGTTATGCGATTAGCCAATTGATTATGAAAATATTTTGTGATAATCTTTTATTGATTTTAATTATACAATTAATCAATCAATTAGTGTACACCTCTCCCTCCCAATGCAGCCTCAATGAGCTGCACTGCGGTATTGCCGGGCGCCGGAGGCGCCCCGGCAATGCCGCGCTGCAGCATATTTAATTATTTGGCATGGGGCGGTGTACTTTGAATGTATGTGTACTTGGTTTTAATTAGTTTTAAAACATAGTTTAACGCCCGAGCGAGTTTAACGCAATCGCAAATCGCATCGCAAAGCGAAAGAATCGCAAATTAGTTTTATTTGTTTTCTTTCTTGGTTGTCCGGGCGATATCTCAGCCATCCTTTGAGCTAGGAAGCTGAAATTTCGGCACAGTAGTGAGCAAGTCCTTTGTCAAATACGGTATTTTTTGTTTTTTGAATAATCAATTAATTGAGGAGTTATTTAATTATTAGCGTTTAATTAAGTACTTATTTAATTAATTAAATTTCATTTCTCTTCTGACCATTATTAACTCAGGCACCTTTTGAGTTAGGAAGCTGATATTTGGACATGCCAATGACCAGGTGATTTGGCTGCAAAGTATATTTTTGATTTATTAATTAATCAATTAATCGATTAATTATTTAATTATTCGATTAATGACAAAAATTTTTTTTTTTTTTTAAGTTACAGATTCTGATGAAATAGTGGTAGTTTATGTGTTCTCTGACCAAATTGATTAATAATTTAATTTTTTTATGATTATTATTTATTTATTTTCATTATTAATCATTTATTTATTTTCTTTCTCATTTGGCCAATATCTCAGGCACCTTTTGAGCTGGGAAGCTAATATTTGGACATGAGTGACCAAGTGATGTGGCTATCAAGGATATTTTTGATTTATTGATTAATCATTTCATCTATTAAGTATTTATTGATTAATCGATTAATTATTTATTGAGTAATCAATTAATTATTTAATTTTTTATAAATGACTTATTTAATTAAATTTCTAAAAGATACATCTTCGGATGAAGCACTACTGGTTTAGTTATGCGATTAGCCAATTGATTATGAAAATATTTTGTGATAATCTTTTATTGATTTTAATTATACAATTAATCAATCAATTAGTGTACACCTCTCCCTCCCAATGCAGCCTCAATGAGCTGCACTGCGGAATTGCCGGGCGCCGGAGGCGCCCTGGCAATGCCGCGCTGCAGCATATTTAATTATTTGGCATGGGGCGGTGTACTTTGAATGTATGTGTACTTGTTAATTGATTACTCAATAAATAATTAATCGATTAATCAATAAATAATTAATAGATGAAATGATTAATCAATAAATCAAAAATATCCTTGATAGCCACATCACTTGGTCACTCATGTCCAAATATTAGCTTCCCAGCTCAAAAGGTGCCTGAGATATTAGCCAAATGAGAAAGAAAATAAATAAATGATTAATAATGAAAATAAATAAATAATAATCATAAAAAAATTAAATTATTAATCAATTTGGTCAGAGAACACATAAACTACCACTATTTCATCAGAATCTGTAACTTTAAAAAAAAAAATTTTTTTTTGTCATTAATCAAATAATTAAATAATTAATCGATTAATTGATTAATTAATAAATCAAAAATATCCTTTGCAGCCAAATCACCTGGTCATTGGCATGTCCAAATATCAACTTCCTAACTCAAAAGGTGCCTGAGTTAATGGTCAGAAGAGAAAGGAAATTTGATTAATTAAATAAGTACTTAATTAATCGCTAATAATTACATAACTCCTCAATTTATTGATTAATCAAAAAAAAAAATACCGTTTTTGACAAAGGACTTGCTCACTACTGTGCCGAAATTTCAGCTTCCTAGCTCAAAGGATGGCTGAGACATCGCCCGGACAACCAAACAAACAAGAATGAAAACAAGAAAGAAACCAGAGTGAAAACTGAGTACTCTCTTTCAGCGTGCGTCACTGCCGAGCCCCCTTTGGTGCCCGGCAATGACGATTTGCAATGCCTGGAGATGGCATAGGAAAGGAGCGGTGTACAACAAGAAAACAAACAAGAAACCAGAGTGAAAACTGAGTACTCTCTTTCAGCGTGCGTCACTGCCGAGCCCCCTTTGGTGCCCGGCAATGACGATTTGCAATGCCTGGAGATGGCATAGGAAAGGAGCGGTGTACAACAAGAAACCAGAGTGAAAACTGAGTACTCTCTTTCAGCGTGCGTCACTGCAGAGCCCCCTGTGGTGCCCGGCAATGACGATTTGCAATGCCTGGAGATGGCATAGGAAAGGAGCGGTGTACAACAAGAAAACAAACAAGAAACCAGAGTGAAAACTGAGTACTCTCTTTCAGCGTGCGTCACTGCCGAGCCCCCTTTGGTGCCCGGCAATGACGATTTGCAATGCCTGGAGATGGCATAGGAAAGGAGCGGTGTACAATACTGCATTGGCGTCATCAGAAGGAACCCAAATAAGTAAAGAGCAAAGATGGAGTCATCAGTACAGTCTGTGTGGAAATGTAAATAGTGTGAAAACCGTGTTACAAACACCACTCTTGTTTTTGTTTTTTGAAAGTATGACACCTAAGCATCAAAATAAAAATGTATCCAATTTTTTAGATGCTTTAGGCATATTATATACAAACCATATCTTGATGTCATTTTCATCCAAATTATTGATGTTATTGGAACACTGCAAATGTAATACATAGCACACACAGCAAAGCGCACGTAACCCAGCAGCTCATGCATGGTGGAAACCAATTTCAAGATGGCTGCCGTGGCGGCCATATTGAAAATCGCAGCGCACCCATTTTCGAAAGGAACCTTCCTCTACCCAACCCCAACACACACTGCAAAAATGGATTTAATCGGACAAGCCGTTCTGCTCGAAATTGACGGAAACCAATTTCAAGATGGCTACCGTAGCGGCCATATTGAAAATCGCAGCGAGCCCATTTTCGAAAGGAACCTTCCTCTGCCCAACCCCAACACACACTGCAAAAATGGATTTAATCGGACAAGGCGTTCTGCTCGAAATTGACGGAAACCAATTTCAAGATGGCTACCGTGGCGGCCATATTGAAAATCGCAGCGAGCCCATTTTCGAAAAGAACCTTCCTCTACTCATCCCCAACACACACTGCAAAAATGGATTTAATTGACGGAAACCAAAAGTTGACGGATGCCCGGACGCCCGGATGACGCCCGTGACGACAATACCCCTTAGCCCAATTTTGGCTGAGGGGTGAAAAGCACAACTTAACCTGCACGAAGATGTTCTTTTGTGAGGTTTTTGACAACAACGATGATACCCAGGAGGAACTTTGTTTCAGATGATGACGAATCAGATGAAGATGCTGATGATGCCTTGAAGAACTGACATAAAAAATATTGCCAACAGTTTTTTTGATTTGTTTACATGAAACCTATAGAAGTATGAGAGAGTGGTGAATTACATGGAAGAAAATGTAAAAATAATTGGAAAGTGAAAATGAATAAAGTTTTGGTCTGCGGCTTTGGAAACACGATCAGGTTATTTGTAATGTGTGACAGATTATGGGCTCTACCTAATTTGCAATCATAACAAGTATCTGTAATGTATTCCCAGGCATATGGATGGGCAGTTTTGATGTAGATAACCAAAGAAAGCAAACTAACGAGATGTCACATGAACCAACATTCTAGACCTGGAGCGAAAATGACGTCATCAGTATCTGGTCTGTAATTTATACTCCTGGTATATTAAAAAATTGGAATACATTTTTTTACAGTATTTATGTATCATATTTAAAAACAAACAAACAAGAGTCATGCTTGTAACAAGATTTGCATGCATTATGGTGAGATACTACTTTTAGGGCAACAATAGGAGGAACCTGGATAGGATTTGGGTTTCAGCTGCTACTCCACTTCCCTCAAAACCCATCCAGGAGCAGCCAAGTGAGCCTTACAGAAATAGTTCTGCAAGAATTCACTTCTACTTAGATAGATACCAACCACCTTTTCAAGGCCATTTTTCCCCGCAGAGCAGGGGTTGGCCTTTTTTGGGCACTGTGGTCCCATTTTTTGAAGCAATGTTTTATGGCCGGATGCCCTTCCTGCCGCCAACCCTGTTAGTTGCCTCTTGCGACACACAGGGAATTGCCAGTGAGCTGGTCCTCAATTTGCGGACCTTGGAAGGATGAACAGGCTGAGTCAACCCACCTGGCGTTAATTCAGCGATCGACCGGGATTCGAACCCATGATCCTAGGATCCCAAGCCACACCCTAACCGCTAAGCCAACACCAGGCTAGAAATTATTTTCTTTAAGCTTAATCAATTAATCAGTGTGACCCCCTTTTGCATTGAGAACTGACTCAACCCCATTTGGGATTTATTTAATTAATTTATGGATAATGTTTTTGAGTCAATCTTTTCCCAACAATGTTGTAATGCACTGCTGAGCATACTCAGATTGCTCACATATATTGTGATCACGTAGTGATCACCAAGGGGAAGCCAGGGGAGGCTTACCCTTTGTGAATGCCCACAATTTACTCTTGCACCACAATCCAATGATGTCATATTTTGTTCGGACTGCCAGATGACCTTGACCTTCAACATTTCGGAATATCATGTAAATTAAGATAATGTGTCCCCATCTACAGTCACAATCTGAAAAAGTAGGTCAAGGACACCAATCAAATATCAGATGCACAACTTCAGTGCAGGTACACAATTATGATGCAAGAAAATATTGGAAGACCAAGTGGTCTTTGAGACTCCGCATTGGCAAAATTGAGCAATAACAAAAAAAAAAACGTTTTTTTAAAGACCACCATTTGACCTTGCCCATGTTATTTTTATTCATACCGCTATTTGACCTTGACCTTTAACTCGGAGGGGTATTTTGCAAATTATAAATAAATGTCATTTACTCTAGGATATCTAGAGAGCATAATTTCATTCTGATTGGATAAACCTTAGTCGAGTTATGGTAAAAATGCCTATAATTGGGTCATGACCTTAAAAATAGGTCAAGTCAAATAAAATTATGTCAACCCTGCATACTTTTTATTCCCCTTATTCATGCAAAATTTCATTCCGAAAGTCCTTGTACATTGGCAGGAAAAAGGAGAAAAACGTAAATTGTGGTATAGTATTCCTAGGGGTGTAAGAGATTGAAGAGAATGTGAAGTTGGTTCCACAGGTGAGATAAAAAAAAAGAGGAAAAAGAGGTGAGCCGGATTTTCGAAGTTTTACCAGGAGTTTTCTCTGGTGGACCATGTGCGTCCTGCAGAAACTTTTGGGGGAGAGAGTACGGATATAGCAGAGGGCACAACACAAGAAAGGTGGTAGAAGATATAGTGACCACTAGGTGGTAGAAGATAGATAGGTCTGTAATGTGAAACTGATAGACTCAGCCTCATGTGGGAGATTCCAATGATCTCGAAGGCCTTGGTTTTCCTGGTATAGAATTGAACAATGTGTGAGGCAAGAGCACATCCTAGAGGGGAGACCAATACTCTATCAAGGTGCAGATTAAGGCCTTGTAGATGGATAGGATTGCAGGTGTGCCAAGGAAGGATTTTGCCTGACTGAGGATGCCCCACCCTGGACTCTTGCCTTTCCAATAAACATGACCCTTGTTCTCGTAAATTTAACAATATTTGTGGTCTTTCTTCTAAATTTTCCTCTGTTGAACACCATTTAGTTAGTATCTCTCCTAATATCTTGCTTCTTTCAGAGACCCAACTGTCAAGTGATGTTCTCGTTCATTCCTTTCACATTTACATTTCACACTGGAGTGAAGTTGATGGCGCGCCATCACAAATCCCCAATAAAGCAAAGTTGAAAGATGGCAAAAAGTTCCACTGGGAATGACTCAATACCAAATTTTGAGTGAAAAAAACCATCTGTTTTGACCCTTGTGACCGACCTCCTCCCAAAGTCCCCACCCCCTGGGACAGTGGGACATGAACCGGGATCAAATCCAAAAATTCGATAATATTTCAGGCGTATATCAATGCTGATTGCATAAACAAAGTTTAATTTAAAAAACGTTTTAAAATGTAACTGTAAATACATTTTTGGTATTTGAGCTTTTGACCCTGCCACATGGGGTGGGGAAAACGATATCCCTCTTGCACCTATTTTCCGTGTGATTATAACTGCCAAGTTGAGTGAATTTCTTCAAAACTGTTTAGGAGAGGAAAGTGTGACGGACAGATAGACACAGACATATGGAGCTGATGACAATATCCCCATGTTTTTTTTTTAAAGCGTTGGGATAACTATAATCTTCACTCACGATTCTACTCAAGCTGAAGTCCCCTATTTAGGAGACTTCAATGAAACATCACAAGGAGACAGGAGGGGCTGACCCTGTTTTCACCTCCAATCCGCTGCGTTATAGCTACACAATTTCACCCTCGATTGGTTCCTCTGACCACACCCTTGTAAATGTCTCTTTACTTACCACTCCTCTAAATTCTTGTTCTCTCTAAATGCCAGCATTGGCACTTTAATAGCGCTGACTGGATTGGCTTACGGAAATTTTATTTTGACTTTCCTTGGGAACATTACTGCCTCTTCTCGGGTGATGCTTCTGTCTCTGCAGAGCGCATGGCTTAGGTTATTGCTGCAGGAGTGGAGGCTAATATGCCCTGCTCTTTAAAGACTATCTCTTCTTCCAATTCATGGATCAAACATTCATGTTTTGCGGCCATTTGTGCAAGGGACGTGGCATATCAGACCTGGAAAAAGTCTGCTTCCTCTGACTCACATTCAACCTTCATCTCCGCTCAAACTCATTGAATATAAGTTATCCGTGAGGCAAAGCATTCCTTTATCCATAGGAAGTGTGACAACCTCTCCTCTTCTTTCACTAATAGGTCTTTCTGGTCTTTAGCCAAAAGTATCTCTTACAGAGCTTCTGTTGCACTACCTTTGTTTTGACGATACTATAGCGGTCTGTCCGACTGGCAAAACCAATCTTTTTGGTTCTCCTTTCTCCTCTAATTCCACATCGGATGACTAACATTTGAACATCTTCTCATGCACCCCTAATACCAATCCTATGCCTCTCCATATTATTTATTTTCATAAGTCAAATAAGTACTTCTCTTTCTGGACACAAGCAAGGTGTATGGACAAGATGGCATTCCTCCTCATATCCTGAAAGAGTGTGCTTCAGAATTTGCACCTGAGGTTGCTTGTTTATTTATCTTCTGTTTAAAAACCCAAACTTTTCCTCTTTCCTGGAAACATGCCTTAATACTGCCTATTTTAAAGCAGGTTGATCGTTCAAACACTCCCAACTACCGTCCTATTGCTCTGATTTCTACTATTTCCAACGTCTTTGAATGCCTTCTCAATTTTCATTTCCTCAAGAATCTTGGCAGAGTCTTCTCTCTAACCATCAGTATGGCATTTGCGAAGCGGGATATACCGGTGATATAATTTCCTATATTACAGATGTCTGGTCTTCTTCCCTGAGAGACTTTTGGGAATCCTTTGGTGTAGGCCTTGATATCTCAAAAGCCTTTGACAGAGTTTGGCATCTGTGTCTGGTATCCAAGCTTCCCTCTTTCGGCTTTCCTCATTCACTCTGCTCTCTCACATTGAGCTTTGTCTCCGACTGCTCTATCTCTGTAATTGTTTATGGTTCAATCTCTACCTCCTTCCCTACCAACAGCGGTGTCCTTCAGGATTCTGTCCTGTCTCCTACACTCTTCCTTCTTTTTATCAATGAGCTTCTTTCTTCTACAAATAACCAAATGCATTCATATCTGTTTTTTACATCTGCTCCATCTTCTCTTACTCGATCTACATCACGTTTTATCACGAATATCTCTATAAATTCGGATTTGGACAGGATTTCTCAATAGAGCAAATGTAATCAAGTTAATTGACTCGACTTCTAAAACTCGATGTCTTCCTATTTCCCTTTCCAAAGCTCTTCTCAACTTTCCCATCTCCTTTGAAGGCTCTACTATTTTACCACTCGATGCAGTAAACATCGTTGGTATTACCGTAAGATTGAATCAATCTTGTAAACCTCACATTGTGCAAATAGTTAATTCTGCCTCTGAGAAACTGGGAGTCTTGGTCAGATGTCGAAGATTCCGAACAGTTGCTCCAATTATATAAAGGATTGATTCGTCATTGCATAAAGCAGACTACTACTCACATATTGGAGAGGTCCTAGTTTGACAGAGTCTAGTCTAAAGCAATCCGACTTATCAACTCTTCCAATCTGACCTCAAAACTCAACTTGCTTGAATTACGCCATAATGTTGGCTCTCTTTCCCATTTCTATAAATATTGCTTTGGTTTCTGCTCCCGAGAACTTGCTGCTTGTATACCTCCCCCATTAGCTAGATCACAAAATGCTTGTCAAGCCACGACGTCACATGATTATTGTGTGGCCGTTGGCAACTCAAGGGTGGGCCCTTATGATGTTTGTTTATTTCCCTTCTCCGCTACCCTCTGGAATTCTTTACCTTCTCATGTCTTTCCTAACATTTATAACCTTCGCCTTTTCAAAAGACGGGCTTTCCAGTTCCTAAAAATATCTTAGATTATTATTTTTCCTTATATTCACTTCTCCATGTCTTTATTTCCTTTTTGTTTCATTTAAGGCCTGGTTTCGATGACTACTATACAGTCCATGACTGGAGCCTTTACCGTAAAAAAAAAAAAAAAAAAATGTTCATCACTCACCTCTACATTACTTTCCACCAACAACTCCGACATGTAAGTCTTCAACATGGTTATTATCTTAATATCAAATAGTTCACAAGTCTACAACTTATTGTAAATATCAATTGAAGCACGATCTCGTGAAATGCGTTTTAGACTCTATCACTTGCTATTTCTCTTTGTCTCGCATAAAATTTCATTAGATAATATTTTTCAGATAAGATGACTGAATGAATGAATGAATGATCGTTTTAAGGCCATTTTCCCCGCTAGAGCAGGGGTTAGCCTTGCGGGCCCCATGACAATCATGGTTCCCTGTTTGAGGCAATGTTTTTATAGCCGGATGCACCTTCCTGACGCCAACCCTTGGTCACGCTCTTAGGATGCGCAGGGATACGGTGTACCTATTCTAAACCGGGGTACACACCGGGATCATTCATCCCAGCAAGCTGGTACTCAATTTGCCGACCTCGGAAGGATGACGGGCTGAGTCAACAACCCGGGGGGTTAATTCAGCGATCGACCGGAATTCGAACCCAGGATCCTAGGATCCCAAGCCGGCACCCTAACCGCTAAGCCAACACCAGGCTAGATAAGATGACTGGAAGACAATATATTTATCCATGATCAATGTCGCCATGAATTTTCTTGGAGTAACTGGTCATCACTTCGTACAGTCCAGGCTTAACAGATGTCTGGATGGAGTCATGATTATATGACGAGCGAACATCCAATCAAATAATGATGGAAAAATCGTGGAACTTAGCAGTCAGGGCACACAAATTGACATTTGAAGCAATGTACCGATTGTTGCTGGAAATGTTTAGAAACTGTGGGTGTGAAGAACATAAATCCAGTTTTGAAGACCTGTCTCGAGGTGCAAGGAAACTTGCAGATAGGTTTGAAGACAATAACACAAACCTTTTACAAGAAACTAACACAGACTGTCTCAACAGCACACAAGACTTCAGTGATTTGAAATATTCTTTTCAGTCCAGCGAAAAACAAAGCAACATTTCTCTTCTGGAGACAATATTTGGATACATCGGACAGCATCCTGGTAGTACTTTTTTTCTCTTTACAGGAGAGAGGCTCATAAACGAGCGAGGAGAACCAGGTGGAATTGACAGTGGGATAAACATCAAGGGCATGAATGAACAGGAAAAGAGAACGAGGAGGATGGAAAGAAACACTGAAACGAGCAAGTAAGATTGCTATGTTAGGAAAGGTTAATGGAGGTAATAAAGATAATGGGTAAGAATTGGGGATGACAAGATATGGCTGCGCACTGCTTTTGGAAGCTCTGGAAGGAAGAGCGAAGCAGAACAGCCTCTGGAAAGTGATTCCATTTATGGGAGAAGTGAGGAGCAAAAGAGTTGAGGTGTGCAGGAAGCCTAGATCTTGGAAACTTAACCAGGAGGGTTTTTTTGTATACATAGTCAAACAAATACATTTTCTATACATAGAGAATGTGGAAGTTGGTTCCACAGGTGGAAAAAAGGGGAACAAATGAGTGGAGATGAGTAGTGATCTTGGATTTAGGTAGTTTCATCAGCAGGGGGTTGATGGTGGACCAAGTGAGTACTGCAGAGACATGAGGAGGAATAGCAAGTAAGATTTTTTTTATGTTAGGAAAGGTTAATGCTCGTCTTTTTAGAGGTCAGCTGTGCCAAGGATGGACTTTGTATGATGGAGGATAGTTTTGGAGGTCAACTTGGAAATGTGGTTTACCCAAGAGAGATCATCGCTGATAGTGAGAAAAACAGAGGGTGCAAGACAAGAACGGAGGTGATGGAAGACACAGACCACCAACCTGTCTGTGCTGGTGAAGTGATAGACCCATAGACTCAGCTTCATCACAGGAGATGCCAATAATCCTAAAGGTCTTGGTTTCCACTGCGTCAAGCTGAGGAAGATGTGAGACAGGGGAGCAAGCCCAGAGGGGAGAACAACACTCCATCAAGCTGTGAATGAAGGTCTTGTAGGTGATTAGAGGTCAGCTGTGCCAAGGATGGACTTTGTATGATGGAGGATGGTTTTGGAGGTCAACTTGGAAATGTGGTTTACCCAAGAGAGATCATCGCTGATAGTGAGAAAAACAGAGGGTGCAAGACAAGAACGGAGGTGATGGAAGACACAGACCACCAACCTGTCTGTGCTGGTGAAGTGATAGACCCAGAGACTCAGCTTCATCACAGGAGATGCCAATAATCCTAAAGGTCTTGGTTTCCACTGCGTCAAGCTGAGGAAGATGTGAGACAGGGGAGCAAGCCCAGAGGGGAGAACAACACTCCATCAAGCTGTGAATGAAGGTCTTGTAGGTGATTAGAGGTCAGCTGTGCCAAGGATGGACTTTGTACGATGGAGAATGGTTTTGGAGGCCAACTTGGAAATGTGGTGTTTACCCAAGAGAGATCATTGCTGATAGCGAGATGTATGAGCTTGAATGATTGAACTTCCCCAAGAGGATTATTAATAAAGTATATGCGAAGGGGGGGGGGGGGGTATGTATGCTTCACCATCTTGATAAAATCTCTCCTGGCTTTGGAGGCCAGCTTTGGTAATTGGTCGGCCAAAAACAGGTCATGGTTGATGGTGAGGCCGAGAAGTTCGAGACTGAACAACTTCAGGTGGACGAGAAAGGAAATATATGGGTTGGTTCAATTGATGATCCTTCCAGGGTGATAGGTTGAGCCTTACCTGAAATAACTGTTACTATGGACTAAATAAAGGCTGTACTATCAAGAACATCTGAAGAAGTTCTGCAAAAAGATGAAAAGGAGTACCAACACAATTCAACAAATGCACCGACATACGAGTTGGTGACCAGACACAAGTACACAATGCATTCCATCCTTGGCCTTTGTGTATTCCACCACAGATATTGTACTCATTTGGGCAGAGAGCCACCATACCAAACGCCTTGATGTTCACCTAAGCATGAACACCATCACAGGCATACACAAATAAACACCTCTGCTCTCCTACCAGTGTTTTGAAATATCCCTCCACCCAAAATCCATAAGCAAGACAGATCCCTCATGAATATCACTTTAACTGAGCCGATCCAAATCTGTCCATTCATGAAAATGTGCAAAGCTAACCAAACCTTCACCCTGAATCATGCAAATCTTTCTGAAGCACAGCCAGAGCCCTCAACTCTAGATATAGAATATAGACAAACACCCACATCCAAATACATCATCACTGATCCTACAGAAGAATCTCCCAAATATGACGTACCCTGAGAACAATGGAGCACACAAACCAAATTTACACATTCGATGCTTGGTCTGCTCTTTATCCTTATGATAATTCACGGACCGGTGTGTGTGCTTGTTTGTTTGTTGCGCTACTCCTCCTGGGCACATTACATCCAGACTTGCTACATATAACCAGAATGACCCCAATTAATGTAAAGGGGTATTCTTTTTTTTCTTTGTAGGTGGTGTTGGGGTGGGGAGAGGGATGCACATTCTCTATGTAAATGTGTATCGTGTAGCGCCACTCCTGGTGGGAGAGGGTATTGCAAGTCCCCACAGTTTACATTACTGTATTCCTGTCCCCACGCTTTCAAGTGCAGTGATGTGTTTTGAATTATATGCAGTAGGCATGTTTTTGCTTCATGCATGTAACCCGGGTTAATTTTTTCGGGAGCAATTGAAGGAGCAGTCTGGTGCCTATACACTGCCCAAATAAAGGTATTTGTCAGAAGAATGTGTTGCATTCTTGGGACAAGATCACCCATAGGGCGGGTACTCGGCTAGTCTGTATAAATGGAAAATCAACAAAAGCTCGGCAGGCGAATGCCAAAATCCTGATAAAACCACACACCCTATAGTGACCAACTGCATACTTCGGAAATTCAGCAGAGGCATTTGGGTGATTCACCAAAACTCTATTGAACACGTATTACTTGGCTGTCATACTTAGACAATTATATTTAATTTGCTATTCATCAAGCCCTATGCAATAATAATGGTAATTATATAATAATAATAGTAAGGTCTTTCTGTATGTTTGAACTTCTTTAATTCTGACTGGAGCTCTGCTATATTCAAACCATCTGTGCTGCTGCCTTAGCAATACCAGTTAGCACAATAACTCATGGACAATTAGTGAGTAGTCTCTGCTTGCTTTGGTTAACTTTTTTGTTTATAAATAACTAGCAGGAGTACCGTAAAATGGGGTGAATAGGGACAGCAAGGTGAATAGGGACACAAACTGAAAAAAAGTTCGGAAACTCTTTTCTCTGAAAATTGATAACCAAACTGATTTGTTGATATTTGGGTTGAAAGTGTTCTCTTGTTTTTTTAAAAAGCAACTTCTAGTCCCTATTAACCCCATATATGGGTTAAATAGGAATAAATAGGATTTTTATGGCTGTCCCTATTCACCACGTTTTACGGGTGAATAGGGACGGTCACTAATACAAAAATAATAATAATCAAGAAATAGGGACACTTTGGAGAAACTTTTTATCCCATATTTTTTTTCATTGGCACCATGGTTTATATTATGGGTGCATATTATGTGCATCCATCCGAGCTATCAATTTAGCAATAAGTTGGAAACTCAGGATTGTTTCTTGATTGTTATTTTTTTGTATTAGTGACTGTCCCTATTCACCCGTAAAACGGGGTGAATAGGGACAACCATAAAAGTCCTATTCATTCCTATTTAACCCATATATGGGGTTAATAGGGACTATAAGTTGCTTTTTAAAAAAACAAGAGAACACTTTCAACCCAAATATCAACAAATCAGTATGGTTATCAATTTTCAGCGAAAAAAGTTTCCGAACTTTTTTTCAGTTTCTGCCCCAATTCACCTTGCTGTCCCTATTCACCGCATTTTCACGGTACCTGGCGTTGCCCGGTGATGTTGTTATCCTGTTGGCATTTTGAAGAAATCAATTGGTTTTTTTCCTATTTTTTTGTAGGTGCATAAAACAACCCCCCTACCTCTATACCCAATAAGGAAAATTTACATTCAATATGATATTACACACACATACACACGATAATTTAACATCTAAGTGTATTGGTCGCACTGAAATTCCATGGTCTCACTATTTGTTTTTGTCCCTCTTCCATACCTGCAAATCACATACAATGTGTCCGTGCGTTTTTGTCCATCTGCCTCCATTTAACACCACATAGTCTAAAGAGGTTTGCCTCTGCAATTTCCCTTCTCGGTAATCCATGCCGATCACTTATTGTGAATTTTGATTATCCCCCACAGCAAACAACCAAACAAACAAACAAACAAACACAGGACTTAACATTTAAAATTCAAAACGTCAAGCTACAACAGAAAAGATGGAAAACCGAAATGTCATGTGCAAATATAGGAGGGTAAGAAGTGAAATTTCACAACATCATACTCTGGGTGTTGCTGTGAAATAAAGAACAAGCAGAAGCTCTGGGGAAGGAAACGCCTTCGGATTCATTCCCATGTGGAACGTCACACACTTGGACGTAAAGTTTTGGCGAGATGTTCACACCGAGACGAAGTGAACTTTGCTCTCCGCAAACAACATGGCACACATTCTCTGCTGAGCTTGAGGTCTCACTTGAGGAATTATGGAAAGAAAACAAAAATGCAAGAAAAAAAGAAAAGAGGAAAGACTCATCCAAAATAAAAACCATATTTTCCTCTGGGATGCTCTGCAGGATAAATCGCACTTCATTCTTTTTGCCGTTACCTTCTGAGCACAAGAGGTGCTTCACACCAACCGTCCCTCCATGCCAAACCTCCAGTTTCCACTGTGGGAGTTGAAAGCAGATTTGGCATCGCGATTGTAAAATTGGTGAGATATAAAAACGTCCAGCAGATACCATCTGTAATCCCCTCCTGATTCTCAGTGTGAACATTTTTTGACAGGTCCGCCTGTTACAGATTACAATGACACGTAAACAGCTATAAATGTAGGCAGGTGGCATGGAGAATGCATGCACACGTGAATGTGTACATCCGTGTGCACATCTGATGTACGGTTCGATTTGTCGAGAAATGACTGCTTGAGGTCTGTGCCAAGGCAAGCAATGGCATGGGTCCGGCCTTGTTGGCGGTGCTTGCGCGTGTTCACACGCTTTGAGATTTGCCATTTTACTCGTTTTAGTGCACCAGTCAAATATGCAGTGGTTATGTACGTGTTACTATGACTACCACCTCCTCCACCCACCATCCAACTTTTGTTCAAGGAATTTGAAATTTGTTCAAGGAGCCAGCAATAGCTCGCCTACTCCTCCTCGAAAGACAGCGTAAGATCTTTAACATCCACTAACTAATGCTAGCAGACTGGACATCCATGAGAGCGCTTTGTGATCAAACATCCAGCCCTTGAGCCACCAAACCAACAGCTTATAGTCGGGTCGGGAATCGAACCTAGACCAGACAGCTCAAAGTAAACTGTGCTTACCTCTCCACCAGGCAATGAAACAAAATCTTAATCTCAACACTGTCAAAATATTTCAAACTTAAAGGAATTGGAGATTCATTCACAAACTAGAGCAATGCGACTGCGTCGTGAATATGCCTCCACGTAGTCCCTGCCCATGATAACGGGTAGATGCCCTCGTTGACTGTCCTAAAAATAAACAAGTTTGATTTAAATCCGTTCAGCTGTTTTCAAGTATCACATTTTTACCAGACATGACAGGTCTCATATCCATCGGTGAAGCGGTTTCAGAGAAGGGTTTTTTTTTTTTTTAATATCAGCTTTCAAGCTAATATGGCTGCCAAACCACGTGACATATGACATCAAAATGTACACTCTGCATATGTATGGGAAGGGGATCATATTTGTGAAGTTTTGTGTTGATTGGATAAGGTTCATTTGTCTATCCAAGATGGCTGCCAAACCATGTGACCTACGACGTCATAATTTTCAAACTCCATGCAGCAGTGGTGTTAGATGACATTTATAAAGTTTCGCATCGATAGGGTAAGCGGTTTCGGATATATAATTAGTTAATATTTTCCTTCAATCCAATATGGCTGCCACACCATGCGATCGATGACGTTTTCGTGGTCAACTTTTAATTGTGCCTTGTCGATGACGCATGTAAAGTTTCGAGTCAATCGCTCCGGTGGTTTGGGAGATGTTTCTTTTTAGGGTTTTAGGTTAAATGCAATGTGGCTGCCAAACCATGTGGCATATGATGTCATAAATTTAATATTTCAATACAAATGAGTCATAGATCATATGCATGCAATTTCTGATTTTTAGGATAAGGCATTCGATCGAAACATTTATGGCTGGTATACCACTTCACGGATGATATCATCATTATCATGCTTTTTGTTTCCCCCATTGGGAGTACTTGATAAGTTTCAAATTTTTCCATTTAGCGGTTTCCGAGAAATAATTTTTTTAATTATTTGCGTTTAATCCAAAATGGCTGCCATACCATGTGACATCCCAACAGATAAAGTGCCATACCATGTGACATACGACGTCACAATTGTAAGAAAAACATTTTACATGGCTGTCGCTGCTACCCTGAAAGTTTTATCTCGATCGGACATGTGGTTTCTGAGAAAAATTAGGTTTAGCCCGTACGGATGGACGTACGTACGGACAACCTTCGGGAGCGGACGCATAAAATTAAATTTCTCAATCAACGTTAATTTCTAAAAGGTAAAGGTGTTTGGGAAAGCACAAATCAAATGACAATTCCTGCACCGAATTGTCCACGCTCAGACCTGAGATATAATTTCAGCTTTTTCCAAACTTATGAAAAAAAAGTATCTCACATCTTGAAACCAACTTAATATATTATTTTGCCAAACATTCAAGTGCAGATTTCAAGAAAGAAGCAGTGTGGGAGTTAATAAATAAATAGATACGAGTTCACTTACAAGGACCATCAATGTGCAGGTCATTAGGCCCATCAAAACATGTGCAATGGTTGCCAACCTATGCTTGATTGTGTGTGCTCTATCTTTTTAAAATGCTGAACATCAAGCAAGCACATACCATTTTTACAACCTTTGGTATGACTTCACCGGGGTTCGATCCGCCAACCTCCCAGACTCAGAAGGGATGCTAAAACCATCGCATCACCGAATTTGTAACTAGCAAGGAGAAGTTGAGGAATTTCCTCAAAATCAACAAAAAGTTCGATTAAGTAGAGTGTCCCAACAGCTTGTACAAAATCCAGTTCATTTTTAAAGCAACGCGCCTCTAACACTAACAAAAGTGTCTGTGTTAAAGTTGAAACGAAAGCCTTAAACTGATGCAACAGATAAAGTGCATCTGATTTATGATGCCAGACACATTGAGTTGGTTTTTATGTGGGCCATTCAAAAAGTTCTACGAATGAAAACAATGACCAACGTTTTGATTTAAAAAATAACTATATCCACTACTACCACCACTATGACCAACACCACCACTACCTCGGTCTCTCCTACTACTGCCTCCACGATTATTTTAACAGCCTCTTGGGGTCAGCCAGGTAACATTTTTTGTCAAAGTCTTTCAAGAACCGGTTGGCCAGGCTGGACTATCAACTGAATATGTGATTTGGACAGCAATTTGTAATTTGTTCAGGACACACACACACACACACACACACACACACACACACACACACACACACACACGCTGCCCAGTTTAACATCCATCGGAGGGACGATGCACACACACATTGATGAAACTCCCTGCCTGCGAAACACCAAGATGGCAGTCTATAGCTGGTCGACATTGAAGCCCAGGCTAAACAGCTCAGATGTGAGTGTCTATCCCTCGTCTATCCTGCCA
This sequence comes from Myxine glutinosa, assembly GCF_964187855.1. NCBI lineage: Eukaryota > Metazoa > Chordata > Myxini > Myxiniformes > Myxinidae > Myxine > Myxine glutinosa. The sequence continues at coordinate 204,873,460 of NC_136262.1, forward strand.
GCCCTTTTGAGTACTAGTGTAGCAGCATAGCAAACCTGTTGTGCATTTTGTGATACAAGCACCAAATTTGGCACAAATGTACATTAATATGTTGCGAACATTTTCAGATATTGGGCCACTTGAAATTCCGTAATTTTCTTTTTCAAATTTTTTCAAATTTCGTAATTTCAAATTTTTCGGGTGACACCGTCACAATTTCGGTCTTCGAGGCCGGCCGATATAGTGGGGCGGCTTAGCCCAAATATTCAAAAGAATTGTGCATTTTGTGATACAAGCACCAAATTTGGCACAAATGTACATTAATATGTTGCGAACATTGTGTGGTCAGCAATGAAGACGAGAGTCTGAATTACATGTATGCAAAAGACCTTGTGAACCAGTGAAGCAAATACACGGGTAAGCATGAATTAAATCTAGGGCATGATATAATTTCCATGATGTTTACCTCTACACTCAATGGTGGAAGGAGGTAATGTTTTGATCCCAGCTTGTCTGTATGTCTGTTTGTCTGTTAGTCCACAAAATTCCAGACAAAGCTTGTAGTAGTGGTAGTTGTAGTGGTAGTGGTGATAACAGAAATTGTTATATAGAACTGAACTTATATTATTATTATATGCAGAAAATAACTTCATTTCTATATGCCCTGCAGTGGACAGGTTAATTGGTTTATGCACTGAAGGGGTCACCCTGGTGTGCACTGCTGTGTTCTGCCTCACTGAGTTGTTCAGGTATGATGTACTCAGCACAAGCTTCCGGTCGGCCCGGAGGTGGGGGTGCGGGGCCTGTCACGGAACGTCAAAACAAACGGCCTGCCGGGGCCGCCCAAAAGTCGGGCGTGAGGGGCGCGTCCACTAATGGAACGCCTCTCGCTTCCCAGATCGAGGGCCACGTGGTCAGGAGAACCTCGTCCCTTCCGGTCACACTTTGCCTATCGGCCGGCCTCGAAGACCGAAATTGTGACGGTGTCACCCGAAAAATTTGAAATTACGAAATTTGAAAAAATTTGAAAAAAAAAATTACGGAATTTCAAGTGGCCCAATATCTGAAAATGTTCGCAACATATTAATGTACATTTGTGCCAAATTTGGTGCTTGTTTCACAAAATGCACAATTCTTTTGAATATTTGGGCTAAGCCGCCCCACTATACTGCAATTTTACCTTTCATGTTTCGCATTTTAAGTGGTACGCGAAGCTTTATGCTATGCGTACCAATCACCACTGTTGGTGCGTACTGTCTTTATTTGCTTGTACTTCTTGATTCAAAATGTATGTTCTTTGACAAGTCTTGCACTTTGGTAAAATAAGACATTTTAATCACTACTGGATGCGAAAGGAGGTATTAAACCTTCAGATACAAACTGAAAACTGACTCAGACGTAGTTGTGCTAAATTGGTGGTGGTTCGTATGCAGCCTGAGACCGCTGGTTGCATCATTTTCTGCAAGTGCGGCTGTGTTGCTGGTGCAGTGCCCCTGTCACCAGTAAGCTGGTACTTGTTTTTCTGACCTCGGAAGGATGACAGGCTGAGTCAACCCACCTGGTGTTCATTCAATGAAATGACAGGGGCTGAACCTCAGGACACGAATATCTCAAGCCAGCCACCTTTACCTTTAAGCCAAAACCTGGCTTTGTGCTAAATTAATTTTGATGGAGAAAATATGGTGATGATATCTTCACCTAACAAATGTCAAATGATCATGCAAGAATGTACTTCTTTTAGAGTTTAATGATACTGTTGATATTATTAAGAATAAAAATTAAGAATGATACTGTTGTTAGTCAACAAGCACACCAAAACAATCAAATGAATAAATGGCGTACAACAAAAAAACTACCGTTTTATTATTATTATTATTAACCTCAAAGCCCATTCCTTTAAATGAAAGCCTACAGCATGTGAAGTGCCATATATATGATCCATCCATAATTGCAGCATGTGCAGTCCAAACATTTCTCAGCTTTGTTCTGCATTTGTCTATTCATTCAACCAAGTCTCGCCCCACATGCCTGCCCCACTTACGGCTGACCAAGCTTCACCCAAAACCCAGTGCTGACCATGCTTCACTCAAAACCCAATGCTGACCATGCCTCACCCAAAACCCAGTGCTCACCAAGCCTCATCCAAAACCCAGCGCTGACCAAGCCTCACCCAAAACCCAGCACTGACCATGCCTCATCCAAAACCCAGTGCTCACCAAGCTTCACCCAAAACCCAGTGCTGACCAAGCCTCACCCAAAACCCAGTGCTGACCAAGCTTCACCCAAAACCCAGTGCTCACCAAGCTTCACCCAAAACCCAGCGCTGACCATGCTTCACTCAAAACCCAGTGCTCACCAAGCTTCACCCAAAACCCAGCGCTGACCATGCTTCACTCAAAACCCAGTGCTGACCAAGCCTCACCCAAAACCCAGTGCTGACCAAGCTTCACCCAAAACCCAGTGCTCACCAAGCTTCACCCAAAACCCAGCGCTGACCATGCTTCACTCAAAACCCAGTGCTGACCAAGCCTCACCCAAAACCCAGTGCTGACCATGCCTCACCCAAAACCCAGTGCTGACCAAGCCTCACCCAAAACCCAGTGCTGACCAAGCCTCACCCAAAACCCAGTGCTGACCATGCCTCACCCAAAACCCAGTGCTGACCAAGCCTCACCCAAAACCCAGTGCTGACCATGCCTCACCCAAAACCCAGCACTGACCAAGCCTCATCCAAAACCTAGCGCTGACAAAGCCTCACCCAAAACTCAGCACTGACCATGCCTCATCCAAAACCCAGCGCTGACCAAGCTTCACCCAAAACCCAGTGCTGACCATGCCTCACCCAAAACCCAGTGCTGACCATGCCTCACCCAAAACCCAGTGCTGACCATGCCTCACCCAAAACCCAGTGCTGACCATGCCTCACCCAAAACCCAGTGCTGACCATGCCTCACCCAAAACCCAGTGCTGACCATGCCTCACCCAAAACCCAGTGCTGACCATGCCTCACCCAAAACTCAGTGCTGACCAAGCCTCATCCAAAACCCAACGCTGACCAAGCCTCACCCAAACCCCAGTGCTGACCAAGCTTCATCCAAAACTCAGTGCTGACCAAGCCTCATCCAAAACTCAGCGCTGACCAAGCTTCACCCAAAACCCAGCGCTGACCAAGCCTCATCCAAAACCCAGCGCTGACCAAGACCGAGCCTCACCCAAAACCCAGCGCTGACCAAGCCTCATCCAAAACCCAGCGCTGACCAAGACCGAGCCTCACCCAAAACTCAGCGCTGACCAAGCCTCATCCAAAACCCAGCGCTGACCAAGACCGAGCCTCACCCAAAACCCAGCGCTGACCAAGCCTCATCCAAAACCCAGCGCTGACCAAGACCGAGCCTCACCCAAACCCCAGCGCTGACCAAGCCTCATCCAAAAGCCAGTGCTAACCAAGCTTTGACCCACATGCTAGCGACACTCAGTGCTAACAAAGCCGAGATGCACTTGCGAACAGAATTGAAGTCACCCAGTGCCACCACGTAACATAAAAGTCTGCTTCGGAGCCTTCGATCTATTGAGAAGGCACAGAAGAAAGGAGGATGTGGTGGAGGGGGGTAAAATAAAGAAAATTAAAATTGAATGTCACCTGCACCATCCTAACCACAAATTACAATTAATCCTGCAATAACACCAAAGAGTGATACATATTCGCCATGCTGTCCCATTGTTGAACAGTCATATTTAATCCGACAGTGCCACTGCTGAAAACTATTAGTTAATCTCACACCACCACCGAAGAATCATTAATGCTACTATCAAATGGTCATCCTCGCTTCCCAAGCCATTCCGCCACCAAAGGGTCACAGTTTAAGCCCATAGTCCTGCCATTAGACTCATTATAGTTAATCCAAAATTTGCTGCTGAAGAGCATGCCATCCCACTGTTAAAACTCATAATACATCCCATAGTGCCACTGAATGAGTCAAACTAAATTTTGCCCCATAGTAAATTGTTATTCCTGCAGTCTAATGATCTGTCATATAGTCATTATTACTCCTGTTGAGTATATTCACTCCTTGCATATGTCATAGTCACCTCTGCAAATTGTCACCCCATATAATGGTCCAAATTACTCCCAATGTTAGTAATAGTTCCATATCAGGCCATGATCTATCATCCTACACTCACATTTTTGGTCAAAGTTACTTCATCTATTCAAAAATCATTCCATTATTATTTTTAGGCATTCAAATATCCCTGCCATTTCTTCATTAATACCACCAATGACAAAAGATTCTGCATTTTGGTCAAAGGTTCCCCGACCAACTTATTGTTTGTGTTGATGCTCACTTACTCCTATGTAAGTTGTAGTTAACTTCTGCTATCAGACATACAGTATGTACTCCCACCGTTGGTCATTTATACTGTTTAGGATTTGGTATAGAAGGTAAATGGGTCATAGTTTATAATAGTTATTTCCGAATGCATGTTGGAATAGGAGTGTTGTAATTGCTATAATTAAAGAGATGGCTTCGACAAAGCGTTCACAAGCTCTTGTCCTCGACCCTGCCCGAGTGTTTGTGTTTAAGCACCTCCCCTACCTTTCCATATGTTCTGCTATGTTCCCAATGTTAGTCTGTCCTCTGTGATTTTTCAACCTGCAGAGCCCAGCAGGCCATATGGCTCAGGTGGGTGAAGGCCGTGAAGGGCCATGTGGTTTAATTGGTGAGAGGCTACGCGACATGGTAGGTGGCAGTTTGCCCGCCCCTTCACAGCCCCCCCAGCTGTGTGCCCCAAAACCACGTGCCCAAACCCAAAAACCTCAAGTCGTCTGAGGCTGCATCGCATGTTCTCACGAGATCCTCATCGATCCCGTCCGAGTGGGAAGGGTATATGGTCACTCACAAACTATGGAACCAAACCACAAACATGGCCCCCATTACATTACATCTCCTCTTCTTCAGAATAACAAATCAACATAAGGATTAGGTTTGTCCAGATGTTTTACAACATGGCCTGAGTAGTTTAGGCAATGGGCTTCCGGGATTGCTCATCAAAATGCAACCACGGGTCCTAAAATCATGCTCTGCCGCTCTTTCACACCCTCTCTTTTCCTCAAGGTCATCTGCCATCTGCTTGAAAATCAGCCAACATTACTGCTTTACATAAGAAAGGTGCAAAAACAGATCCTTGCAACGACAAACCAATCAGCCTGCTCCTAATGATCAGCAAAGTCATGGAATCCATCATTGCTTCAGATATCAAATCCTTCCTCTTCTCCAATGGCTTGATCTCTGATCATTAATTTGGATTCCGACCAGGTCACTCTACACTGGACATGCTACTTCTGGTCTCAACAATGGATGGAGGTCCTCAATGTCAAACAGGAAATCAGAGCTGTCTCCGTTGACATATCTCATGCCTTCGAAAAGGCACCCCGCCCAACTCACCAACTCTCCTCTTATGGTATCCACGGAAACCTCCACGCATGGCTTGCGGATTTCCTCAACGGTCGCAGTCAACGTGTGGCCCTGAATGGATTTCTCTCATCTCCCCTTCCTGTTCAGGCTGGAGTTCCTCAAGGCAGTGTTCTGGGCACTGTGCTTTTTCTGGTCTTCATCAATGATCTCTCTGACTCTCTGGAAAATCCTCTCTATCTCTTTGCTGATGACTCCACTCCCTGCCGCTGCATACCTCATCCCTCAGATCGGCAGGCAGCAGCCTCCTCACCCTCTTAAGACCTGGACAAAATCAAAGATGGTCAAACAAGTGGAACATGTCTTTCAATCCTGACAAATCTCACACTGTCACTATGTCTCTCCGAAAAGACTGTCTGGACAACCCTCCCATCCACTTTCTCAACAATTCTCTCCAAGAAGTTCTGTCACTCAAGCTTTTGGTTCTCACTATCTGCCATGATCTTTCCTGGGAAAACCACATTTCCAAGCTGGCCTCCAAAGCCAGTTGCTAACTGGGCATCCTCCGTCATGCAAAGTCCTTCCTTGCCACTCCTGAGCTCCTCACCACATACAAGGCTTTCATCCGCAGTTTGATGGAGTACTGCTCTCCCCTCTGGACTGGTTCTCCTGCCTCACACCTAGCTTGGCTTCACGCTGTTGAAACCAAAGCATTCAAAATCATTGGAATCTCCGGCGTTGAAGCTGATTCTGAGGGCGTTTCACTCACTCACTGCAGACAGGTTGGTGGTCTTTCTGTCTTCTACCGACTCCTCTCCGGCCAAGCCCCCCCAGCTCTCTCTGTCTGTGCTCTGTCCCCCAAATATTCCTTCAGGTCGCACAAGAGCTGCCAGCAGCCCTCTTCTGGTGAAACTGCCAAAATCAAGACTCTCTGCTCAGCTTCACTCTTGCATTCCTCTTTTCTCCCGCCTCTAGAACAAACTCCCTCACTCTATTCAGTCCCATTCCTTCCTCCAGGTCTTTAAAACAGTTGTTCACCCCCATCCAAAACCTTGATCATTTCCACCCCTGTTAATTCACCCCAGATCCACTTATTTAAATACCGACTTCTTTCCTGGAAGTCCTAGCAGTGTCCCTTTGTTTTATACCTCTCCCACCTCCCCCCCGCCCCTCCCCGCCATGGCCTCCCCCTCGCCCCAAGCCCTCTTCCTCTCACAGATCTCCTGATGTTCCTGTTCTCTACTGTTGTACTTGTGTGCTTCCCTCTCTCTCTCCCCATCTTGTCTCCTGCTCCCTTTATAATGTTTTATGTGTCCGTTTATGTTTTTTGTGATGAATGTTAGCTCTTACACGAGACTCGATCTTGTATACCAAAAAAAAATAGTAGGTCAGATAAGCATGAGACAAAGTGTTTGGCAGTTGCCTATCCTTGCTTCGTTTATACACAATTTGGAGATGGTACCACTGCAGATGCAACAGCACCCTCTGCAAGTGCATGGGAGCAGGCAAAAGTTTTTTTTTTTTTAAATTTCTTGGAGTGCCTTGTGGTCCATGAATAGTCACTTCCTTGCCAAATATGCAGTCGTGGAGTTTCATACATGCATGGGGGATTGCAAGCATTTCTTTTTCAATCTGTGCATTCCGTTTTTCCACCACTGAGAGGGATCACGCATATCACGGAGTGCTTCAATTCTTGAAGGGTCAACCTTGAGTCCGTCTGCAGTAAGAATGTGGCCGACATACTGAACCTCCTTTTGGCAAACTTTGCATCTCTGCATGTTCAACCTGATGTAGTAGGGTTGTAGCCCCGTTCCATGACCTGCCTTAAAATGCTGTCGTGATGTGCTCGAACTAGTCCTGCAATCAAGATTTTGAGCATGATCGCTGTGGGACCAGCAATGCCATCCCACATCTGATCCATGGGAGGATATGCTGAAATATCTCTGGGGCACATTTCAATCCAAACGGTAACAACCTCAGCCAACGAAAACGACCTATCGGAGTATTGAAGATTGTCAGTTGTGACTACTCCTCATCCAGGAGTATTTGCAGAAACCCACTCTTTGCATTCAATACAGAGAATAACTTGGCTTATGGTGACCCTCTCTTCAATCGTCTTCATTGGATAGTTTTCAAGTTTAATGGACTTGTTGAGATCGCCAGAATCTAAACATATTCTCAGCTTACTATTACTTTCTGCAGCTACCATTGAAGTGACACACTTGGTTGGCTCCTCCACTGGAGTTATGAAACCATTACCTACCACACAGATCAGTTTTTCAATGTTTATAGGCGTGTGTGTGTGTGTGTGTGTGTGTGTGTGTGTGTGTGTGTGTGTGTATGTATGTATATGTATGTATGTATGTATATATATATATATATATATATATATATATATATAATTATATATATATATATATATATATATTGTTGCGGTTTTGAGTTTTGTACAATAAAGGTTAAATTTCCCCCTCATAGTTTAGTCACATTACAACATGTAGCCTCGCGATAGTGCAGTTATCTCTTAGTATTTGTGAGCATAGTCCTTTTCCTGTGTTAGTTTTGCGTTGAGTAGGATAATGAGAGTAGGTCCTTCATTGTTTCATTGCCTTATGCTGCCTACACCTCCTTATGCTGCCTTTGGCTTTTTGGCACGAATTAACACGAGGCAGAACTGGCAGGTCGAGTCGGGACCGAATGAGGGCGGCGAAGAAGCTGACGGTAAGCGCAAGCCGCCAATCAGGGCTCACAGGGAGTGGTTGCGGCAATGCGTCACAGGGCGTGGATGGAACGTTCGAGAGGGCTCAGGGCGTGTCCATATAACCCGTTGCGCAAAGCCCCCACCAGGACAGTTGAGTG
>NC_136262.1:204884208-204966708 GCF_964187855.1 Myxine glutinosa
TGGACAGCCGTTTCAAAGACCTGGAGGGAGGAGTGGGATTGAAGAGAGTGAGGGAGTTTGTTCCAGAGGCGGGAAAAAAGAGGAATGAAAGTGTGAAGCTGAGCAGAGAGTCTTGATTTTGGCAGTTTCACCAGAAGAGGGTTGCTGGCAGATCTTGTGCGACCTGTAGGAATATTTGGGGGACAGAGCACAGAGAGAGCTGGGGGAGCAAGGCCGGAGAGGAGTCAGTAGAAGACAGAAAGGACACCAACCTGCCTGCGGTGAGTGAGTGAAAGGCCCTCGGAGTTAGCTTCATCGCGGGAGATTCCAATGATTCTGAAAGCTTTGGTTTCAACAGCGTGAAGCCGAGCTTGGTGTGAGGCAGGAGCACCGGCCCAGAGGGGAGAACAGTATTCCATTGAGCTGCGGATGAAAGCCTTGTCTGTGGTGAGGAGCTCAGGTGTGCCAAGGAAGGACTTTGCACGATGGAGGATGCCCAGTCTGAGACTGGCTTTGGAGGCCAGCTTGGAAATGTGGTTTTCCCAGGAAAGATCATGACAGACAGTGAGACCCAAAAGCTTGAGTGACAGAACTTCTTGAAGAGGATTGTTGAGAAAGGAGATTGGAGGATTGTCCAGTCGGTCTTTTCGGAGAGACATCGTGACAGTGTGCGATTTGTCAGGATTGAAAGACATGTTCCACTTGTTTGACCAGTATGTGATGTTGTCCAGGTCTGCAGAGAGTGAGGAGGCTGCAGACTGCCGATCTGAGGGATGGGGTGTGGAGCGGTAGAGAGTGGAGTCTTCAGCAAGGAGATAGAGAGGATTTTCCAGAGAGTCAGAGAGATCATTGATGAAGACCAGAAAAAGCACAGAGCCCAGAACACTGCCTTGGGAACTCCAGCCTGAACAGGAAGGGGAGGTGAGAGAAAAACATTCAGGGCCACACCTTGACTACGACCAGAGAGGAAGTCGACAAGCCATGCGTGGATATTTCCATGGATACCATAGGAGGAGATTTTGGTGAGCAGAGCGGGCTGCCAGCCCGTATCGAAGGCACGTGATATGTCAAGGGAGACAGCTCTAATTTCCTGTTTGGCATTGAGGACCTCCATCCTTGTTGAGACAGCAGAAGCAGCATGTCCAGAGTAGAATGACCTGGTCTGAATCCAAATTGATGATCAGAGATCAAGCCATTGGAGAAGAGGAAGGATTTGATATCTGAAGCAATGATGGATTCCATGACTTTGTTGATAATTGGGAGCAGGCTGATTGGTCTGTAGTTGCAAGGATCTGTTTTTGCACCTTTTTGTGTAAAGCAGTAATGTTGGCTGATTTCCAAGCAGATGGCAGATGACCTTGAGCAAAAGAGAGGGTGAAGAGAACAGAGAGAGGGTGAGGTAGAGCGGCAGAGCAGGATTTTGGTACCCATGGGCTGAGGCCGTCTAGTGCATTTGCAGAGTCGAGGATTGACAGAGACTTCTACACCTTTTCAGGAGAGGACACAGAGTCCAGGAGCAGCTGGGTACGACTGGGTACGGTGGGTACAGAGAGAGACGGGTTTGGGAAACAAGATTTTGAGGCCAACCAAGAGTTGAGGAGTTCAGCTTTTGATGAAAGTTATCATGGGCATCTTTTATCCAGAAGAGGCCGGTCTCATCAGCATTGAAGACCTGCTCTGGGAGGTATCCCTTCTCTTCGATCAGCCTCGCGAGTTGAGCAGTGAAGGCTTTTACTGCCTCGTGGTCCGTCTGCAGAAACATCCAAGATTGCTTGTTAAAGTTTATCTTTGTTATTTCCTGCTTCGGGGTGATTTATGCCCTTATTCCTTTTACTTTACTCCCTCCACCCTCTTGATAAGGCCCATCTCTTTTGCTTTCTCCTCTCCTCCACAAATACCTTGCGCTCGCGAGGTGAAAAGCGGGGTTAAGCAATCGGGTGCGTACGTGTGCCGTACATGTGCCATGTCTGCATTTTTAAAATTCATTTTCTCAGCAACTGTTAGTCCGATTGACATGAAATTTTACCATAGGAGCACCTCTGCTTGTAGATTTTTTTGCTCATAATTATGACGTCATAGGTCACGTGGTATGGATGCCAGCTTGGAAAAACGTTACACTTCTATATCTCCTAAACCGCTTAATGGAAAATATTGAAACATGGCTCCTTGTCAAGTACACCCAATTGGGAATAAGATATGTTTATGTTGATGTCATCGGTCACTCCATTATGACGTCATAATTCGACAAGTACAACACTTGATCTGATCAGTATGAAAAAAAAATTCCTCTGCAATTGATCATCCGATGAACACAACATTTTCAGAATATGAGCGGCTCCTCCTGTAGAACTGTTCTAATGATAATTATTAAGTCATTGGTCACGTGGTACAGGTGCCATCTTGAAAAAACCGAAAAACTTTGCACCTCCATATCTCCAAAACCACTCCATGGAAAAAATTGAAATGTGGCTCATTGTATACAACTCCATATGGGGAATAGGTGTTGATAACGATGATAACATTGGTGCCGTAATTATGACGTCATAATTCAACAGGGACAACGCTTAGTCTGATAAGTTTGAAATTTATTGAGCGTGATCTATGCAACAATTATATTAGAGAATATAAATTTATGATGCCATCCCTTACGTGGTCTGGCAGCCATATTGGATCAAAGAAAAAATAAATGTTCAAAAACAGAAGAGTTGGCTCGCACCAAGATGACTGTGCAGGGTAAGTATTCTATGAATACATCTAATTAACTGATGCATTGCAAGTACAATGGCAGAGCATCAGAGAAGTAAAGCAACAATTTCATTTATAGCTGGAGCCATGGCTTGGATGATTAAAGCTATTCAAAATCCATCGCATTAAATGTTCCATTAGAGACAGATGACAGATGAAATAATAAATTGTAAAATATTATTTTTCCTCCTTTTGAAAAAATTAAGACATCATGGCTCTTCATCTACAAAAGCAGTGGAGCACATGAATATAAATGTGGTGGAAATTGAAAACGATGGGCAATCGGAATGGCAAGGCGGCAAATGCACCACGTAAAACCTGTGATAAATCAACAATACGACCGAATTCCACCGGATAATCTACTATTATTTACGGCACTGCAGTCTTTAAGAGTGCCTCAGCATCTGCAAAAAGCTCCCTGAACTCTCATTGGAGGTCTTCCGAGATGTTGATATCTCATTGGCAGCATGACATTCTGGAAAGTCTCAAACAAAACTATATAAATGACTGGAGGTTTATGGCTTTTACGGCTCTTCAATGCAACCCCAAAACATTTAGAAAGGCTTCTGCGGAAAGCAAGTGTCATTGAGTGAATCTGATATCTCTTTAGTGAGAAAAAAAGTTTCAAAAAGATAAAATGTTTAAACTGTATGTGCAGATAATCAAATTTGAAAGGATGATTTGCTCCGATATAACAATAAAACGACGAAGATGCAGATTCCACTTTTTAGTCCCCTTTTTTTGTGTGTATATATATCTATATATACATATATATACATATATACATATATATATATATCCATATACACAGTGCATTCAGAAAGTATTCAAACCACTTCACTTTTTTCACATTTTGTTATGTTGCAGCCTTATGCTGAAATCGTTTAAATTCATTTTTCCCTCATCAATCTACACTCAATACCCCATAATGACAAAGAGGAAACATGATTTTAGAAAGTTTTGCAAATTTATTAAAAAGAAAAAACTTAAATATCATATTGACAGAAGTATTCAGACCCTCAACTCAGTACTTAGTTGAAGCACCTTTGGCAGCGATTACAGCCTCGAGTCTTCTTGGGTATGACGCGACAAGCTTTGCACACCTGGATTTGGGGATTTTCTGCCATTCTTCTCTGCAGATACTCTCAAACTCTGTAAGGTTGGATGGTGACCGTTGGTGGACAGCCATTTTCAGGTCTCTCCAGAGATGTTCGATTGGGTTCAAGTCAGAGCTTTGGCTGGGCCACTCAAGGACCTTCACAGAGTTGTCCCTAAGCCACTCCTGCGTTGTCTTGGCTGTGTGCTTTGGGTCATTGTCCTGTTGGAAGGTGAACCTTCGGCCCAGTCTGAGGTCCTGAGTGCTCTGTTTCAGGTTTTCATTAAGGATATCTCTGTACTTTGCTCCGTTCATTGTTCCTTCAAACCTGATCAGTCCCCCAGTCCCTGCTGCTGAAAAACACCCCCACAGCATGATGCTGCCACCACCATGCTTCACTGTTGGGATGGTATTGGGCAGGTGATGAGCGGTGCCTGGTTTCCTCCAGACATGACGCTTAGAATTGAGGTCAAACAGTTCAATCTTGGTTTCATCAGACCACAGAATCTTGTTTCTCACAGTCTGAGAGTCCTTCAGGTGCTTTTTTGCAAATTCCAAGCGGGCTTTCATGTGTCTTTCACTGAGGAGAGGCTTCCGTCTGGCCACTCTGCCATAAAGACCAGATCGGTGGAGTGTTGCAGTGATGGTTGTCCTTCTGGAAGTTTCTCCCATCTCCACACAGGATCTCTGGAGCTCAGCCAGAGTGACCATCGGGTTCTTGGTCACCTCTATTACCAAGGCCCTTCTCCCCCGATTGCTCAGTTTGGCCGGGCGGCCAGCTCTAGGAAGAGTCATGGTTGTTCCAAACTTCTTCCATTTAAGAATTATGGAGGGCACTGTGCTCTTGGGAAACTTAAATGCAGCAGAAATTTTTTTATAGGCTTCCCAAGATCTGTGCCTCGACACAATCCTGTCTCTGAGCTCTGCAGGCAATTCCTTCGACCTCATGGCTTGGTTTTTGCTCTGATATGCATTGTCAGCTGTGAGACCTTATATAGACAGGTGTGTGCCTTTCCAAATCATGTCCAATCAATTGAATTTACCACAGGTGGACTCCAATCAAGGTGTAGAAACATCTCAAAGATGATCAAGAGAAATGGGAGGCACCTGAGCTAAATTTCAAGTGTCATAGCAAAGGGTCTGAATATTTATGTCAATGTGATATTTCAGTTTTTTCTTTTTAATAAATTTGCAAAACTTTCTAAAATCCTGGTTTCTCTTTGTCATTATGGGGTATTGAGTGTAGATTGATGAGGGAAAAAATGAATATAAACGATTTCAGCATAAGGCTGCAACATAACAAAATGTGAAAAAAGTGAAGGGGTCTGAATACTTTCTGAATGCACTGTGTGTGTGTGTGTGTGTGTATATATATATATATATATATATATATATATATATATATATATATATATATATATATATATATATATATATATAAAAATATATATATATATATATATATATATATATATATCGAAAAATATATATATATATATATATATATATATATATATATATATATATATATATATATATATATATATATATATATATATATATATACTCGAAAAATTGAGATGTTCTAAAAATTTTGACCGGTAGTGTATATGTATGTATGTGTGTGTGTATATATATGTATGTATGTATGTATGTATGTATGTATGTATGTATGTATGTATGTGTATATATATGTATGTATATATATATATATATACAGTGAAACCTTGACTTACGAGTTTAATTCGTTCTGTGACCGAGCTCGTAACTCAATTTGCTCGTTTCTCAAATTAAATTTCCCCATTAAAATGAATTGAAATGCTATTAATCCGTTCCAGCCCCCAAAAACCACACCAATTTTTTTTGAAATATATATATATAAATATCTCGCGCTTTATATTTCACCTGTATGCAGCATAGAAGTTGGCAGGATGGCCTGGACTGGAGGTATGCACACTTGACTCTAAACTGTCCAGCCTGGGTTTGAATCCCGACCCAGCTATAACCAGTCATGTCGGTGTTTCACAGGCAGGGTGATTCCTCAATGTGTGTACCGCTAAACTGGGCGCCCCGTTTGCGTCCCATTAGTTGTTGGATGTTAAGGATCTCACCGTGTCTTCCACAAAGAGAAGGCGAGCTATCGCCGGCACTCTGAACAGGTTGTGGCCTGGCATGCTCTTCTCCTCTGCCATTATATACGTCCTCCTCGGCATCTTTTTCCAGAAGAGCCCTGTCTCGTCACAGTTGAAGATTTGCTGGGGGATGTATCCTTCGGCTTCTATCAGTTCGGCAAAAGTTATAATAAAATCTTCAGCTGCCTTCACATCCGAGCTTGCTGCCTCACCATGCCTGACGACGGAGTGAATGCCAGTCCTCTTCTTAAAATTATCAAACCATCCCCGACTGGCTTTGAATGACTCTTCCGATGCCTCGTCCGTTGATGTTCCCGCCGTCTGCTGCATCAAATCCCCGTAAATGTCTCGTGCCTTCTCACAGATGATGCTCTCGGTCACGGTATCTCCTGCGAGCTGCTTCTCCGTCAACCACACAAACAACAACTTCTCCATCTCTTCATCGACAGAGGTCCGGAGCTTTGAAATAATCTTAACGCCCTTGCCTGGCGTTATAGCCTTTATCGACTCCTTCTGCTTCAAAATCGTACATATCGTAGAAGTACTACGATCGTACTGCCTCGCCAAGTCGACAACACGCACACCTCGCTCATGTTTTTCCACGATTACGTGTTATATATCCAAGCTCGCTCGCTCGTAACTCAGATCTTGGCTCGCATCACAAAGCAAAAAATCGACCGAGCGACGGCTCGTATCTCGGAAAACTCATAAGTTGGTGCACTCGTAAGTCAAGGTTTCACTATATATATATATATATATATATATATATATATATATATATATATATATACATATATATATATACATACATATACACTACCGGTCAAAAATTTTAGAACATCTCAATTTTTCGAGTTTTTATTGAAATTTAAGAAATTCAAGTCCAGTGAATAACCTGAAATGGTACAAAGGTAAGCAGTAAACTGTTTGAGGTTAAAAAAATATTTAGGTGAGCAAAAACGGGAAAACAAAGCCAGGGTGTCAGTGAGTACAGTTTCCTACACCATCACAAGGCACTTGGAAACTGGAGGAAAGTCTGACAGGAAGAGGTCTGGCAGACCCAAAGCCACAACAGAATCAGAAGACAAGTTTCTGGGAGTCAACATCTTGCGTGATAGGTAGCTCACAGGACAACAGCTTCAAGCACAGCTTAACACAGGTCAAAGTAAGCAAGTCTCAGTTTCAACTGTGAAGAGAAGAATTCGAGCTGCAGGTTTGACAGGTCGAGTGGCAGTAAGAAAGCCATTGCCAAGATGGCAAAATAAGAAAAAGAGGCTTGCCTGGGCCAGTGGGCCATGAAGCACTGCCAGTGGACTACTGAAGACTGGAAGAAGGTCTTATGGAACGATGAATCAAAATTTGAAATATTTGGTTCATCACGCAGGATTTTTGTATGCCGTCGAGTCAGCAAAAGGATGGTTCCTCAGTGTGTGACACCAACTGTCAAACATGGAGGAGGAAGCATGATGGTCCTGGGCTCTTTTGCTGGATCCAGAGTCGGCGACTTGCACAGAGTGATTGGCACCCTGAACCAAAAGGGCTGCCACAGCATTTTGCAGCGCCATGCAATACCCTCTGGTATATGCCTAGTTGGTCAGGGGTTCATCCTACAGCAAGATAATGACCCTAAACACACCTCCAGGCTATGTCAAAACCACCTTCGAGGAAAAGAACAAGATGGTCGGCTTCAAATCATGGAATGGCCAGCACAGTCTCCAGACTTAAACCCCATCGAGCTGGTTTGGGATGAACTGGACAGAAGGGTGAAAGCAAAGCAACCTCCAAGTGCAACACATTTGTGGGAACTTCTGCAACAGTGTTGGGAAGAACTTCCGGAACAATATTTGATTTCCATTGTAGAAAGAATGCCACGAGTGTGTTCGGCAGTTATAATCTACAAAAGGTGGCTACTTTGCTGAGTCAAAAAAATTAAATTAAATTTTGTTAAACAAAATCATTCTATGATTTCTTTTTTATCTCCAATTGTTTATTTGTTCTATGCTTAATTTCAGAGAACATTGAGACATTAAACTGCATAAATTTCAATAAAAACTGCAAAAATTGTGGTGTTTTAAAACTTTTGACCGGTGGTGTATATATATATATATATATATATATATATATATATATATATATATATATATATATATATATATACATGCATACATATATATATATATATATATATATATATATATATATATCAGTTACTATGCGATTTCATACCATCAGTGGGGAAGGGCATCCGGCCATAAAAACATTGCCTCAAACAAGGAACCATGATTGTCATGGGGCCCGCAAGGCTAACCCCTGCTCCAGCAGGGAAAATGGCCTTAAAACGTTCATTCATTCATTCATTCAGTGGTGAACCGCCATTAAGGTATCCCATCCAGCTATGCTGTACCTTAATGGGAGCGATAAGTATCATCTGCCACATGGCACATTATCTCTGGTATCCACTCATTATATGGAATCGCCTGGATGCAGCCGGGAGCAACCAATCCAAATATATCTTCAGTTCTCCAGCTTTCAATGAGCACACGTAATGATGTCACTGCCATGTACATACGCTCTGCCTGTCAAGCTCTCAAGAGAACCCTCCAACAGAGCAGAATTTTGATCTTAGTTCAGATACTGTCATAAGTGTATGTAAAACTCACAGTTACCGACCTGGTTTCACCCTTTTGGGGCTCATCAGGGCAACGCAGTGAGTCCTGCATACACTTATGACTCTGAAAACCTTTCGGTTATATACCAGTTACTATGCGATTTCATACCATTAGTGGTGAACCACCATAAAGGTATCCCATCCAGCTATGCTGTACCTTAATGGGAGCGATAAGTACCATCTGCCACATGGCACATTATCTCTGGTATCCACTCATTTTATGGAATCGCCTGGATGCAGCCGGGAGCAACCAATCCAAATATATCTTCAGTTCTCCAGCTTTCAATGAGCGCACGTAATGACGTCACTGCAATGTACATACGCTCTGCCTGTCAAGCTCTCAAGAGAACCCTCCGACAGAGCAGAATTTTGATCTTAGTTCAGATACTGTCATAAGTGTATGTAAAACTCACAGTTACCGACCTGGTTTCGCCCTTTTGGGGCTCATCAGGACAACGCAGTGAGTCCTGCATACACTTATGACTCTGAAAACCTTTCGTTTATATACCAGTTACTATGCGATTTCATACCATCAGTGGTGAACCGCCATTAAGGTATCCCATCCAGCTATGCTGTACCTTAATGGGAGCGATAAGTACCATCTGCCACATGGCACATTATCTCTGGTATCCACTCATTATATGGAATCGCCTGGATGCAGCCGGGAGCAACCAATCCAAATATATTGTTGCGGTTTTGAGAACCCACACTCTTGTAAATATCACATCATTAAAGGTTAAAGGTAGCACCCCATAGTTAGGCCACAAGCAACACGTAGGTCACCATAGGACTTCAGTTATTTCATTAGTATGTGTATAGATAAGGCCATGTTTCCAATAGTTGAATCTGCGTTGTATCAATCAAATAAGGAGTAGGCCCCATTCCGTCCATTTTGCCAGCCTCCCTCTCCAAGCGACGCCATTAAGCGTGCCCTCCTGTCTGTGCCCCATGGCCCCTCCCAATTGTTACGCTCCTTGGCTGCAGCCTTCGCTGCCTGTGGGCTTGCTCAACGCCGTCATAAACCACGAGGTGAAGCCCGAGAAAGGAGGCGGAGCACAGGAATGGAGGTGTGGCCACGTCAACCCACCTGCTTTAACCAGCCAACCAGGGCTGAGGTAACATCGCCTGATAGGCGTGGCTTTTGGGCTGGTGGAGAGATCGCTGCTTGAGTTATAAAAGTGCGAACGCAAAGCCCTTTCACAGGACTTATTGGGAGAGAGCGCATTGAAAGGACTTATGAGAAAGAGTGGTATTGACAGGACTTACCGGAGGTCTGCAGCGTTTGCATTGTTACAGGACTTGAGTTATAAACCGGAGTGTTGAACCAAAGAACTTGAGGTGGCGAGCGCAGCTGAAAGGACTCGTATGAGAAACGCGCATTGTTAGCGCCTATTCTGATTACATACGCAGCTGCCAGTGTAACTGCCAGAGCCCAGCCCTACCATTTGCCCCGCATTATAATTGTCCGCTCGCGCCAACGCCATGTGGAGCCTGCTTGCTGTCCTTCATCCATCTGCTCGGTACGAGTCGGGGACCGGACAAGGTGGATGCCATCGCCGGACCCTCAACCGACCATCTCCATCCCCGCGTGAGTCTGTGTCTGCGACCGAGTCAGAGAGCGAATGGGCCCGAGTCCAGGGAATAAGATAAGACTGTTTAAGGCTGCCCTGTGTGCTTCTTATTCCTCTTCCTATCCTGTACATTTCTTTCGTTTCCTCTTCTTTCTGTAAATTGTTAACAAATTGCTTTGTTCTTCCTATGTTCTTGGTTTCCTCTCCATCTGATCGCATCAGTCTTTTCTCCAATTGGGTAAGCGTGGCCCAATCGCAACCGCTATAATCGGGTCTAGTCATTTGTTAACAGCTCGGATCGCGGATTGCTATCCGCTCGGCATTTTCCATCATATCCGTGGTTCGAGCGGGAGTTATTCCCTCGTTTCCGGTCGGCGTTAGTAATTAGGTAGTAGTGAACCCCTAGGCCTAACAAACCCTACCTAACGCCGCGCCGGGAAGGACGTTATAACTTCCAGGACTCGCGTCGGCAAGATAAAAGGACAAGGGGATTAACCCCCCCTTGATAAGGGGAGAGCCGCCGTCCGAGATCCGTAACAATATTTTCAGTTCTCCAGCTTTCAATGAGCGCACGTAATGACCTCACTGCCATGTACATACGCTCTGCAGCTTTAATGTATATATATATATATATTTTTTTTTTATATATATGTATATTATATATATATTGTTGCGGATATGAGGACTGTATTTTTTTTATTGTGTGTTTTATTATTATTATTATTATTGTATATTCTGCGCCTCCTGCCTCCGGAGCTGTGTAAAGGTCAAAGGGCGTCCCATAATTAGTCCATAAAGCATCCACACAACAGCTAATCATAGAAGACCCCTGTTCGATAGCTTATATCTTATTATGTGTTTTAGGGTAAGGCTGTATCTCCCATTAATTGAAATACTCCATTGCACCAGTGAAAGAGATAGATTCCCTTCATTCCCACTCCCAAAACTTCCATTCCCCCTTTTCGTCAATTGCCAACTGCATTTTGGGCGGTTTTCTCTTCATCCACCATTGGCCACGAGGCAGGGTTGGGGAAGAAAGGCGGGTCCCCACCTCGTCATAGAGGGGAGGAGTGAGTCAGCCCCACTCAACCAACCACGAACAAGGGGTTGGACTTGGAGAGGGTGTGGAAAGAAAGATCGAGGAGGTTCGCGAAGGTTGAGGCGCGGGGCCTATATAACCCACGGCAGGGCGTTTCCCAAGCGACAGACGGGAGATGAGCTTTTACCGAGAGACGAGAGGGAGTCCAAGGAGTTGAGTCCAACCAAGAAGTCCAGAGTTGAACTGCAGCTCGAGCCACCGCAACTGCATTTGCTGCAGCTGGAGCCACCAAAACTGCAGCCACAGCAGCGTGAGGCCTGGACGGCAGTTTGGAGCAGGGCCGCGGAGGAGCGGCGGCTGCCCAACGAGTCGATCGTGCTGAAGGACCAGTGGACCTCCCTATCCGGCCAGCCATCCATCTCCCGCCAGTCCTATCATCATTCCCCGAGTGAGTCTGTCCTTGTTTGTTCTGTCCCTGGGTTAATTAAGACTGTAGGTAAGCTAGCGTTGCACTGTGTATCTAATCTCGTCTGTAAATAAACGTGACTGCTTTCTTCTTGATTATATGTGTAAATAATAAATCCAATTACCCTTTTCTCGTCTTATTCCTTTTCCTCTTTGCATTCGGTCGCTTTAGAGTTTTCCCGATTGAATAGCGGTGGCGCGATCCGGCCAAAGTTTGGGGCAAATCGGGTATTAATCAAGGAAGCACTGTTCGGTCGCGGTTACACCACCGCTCGGTCAAAATAACAGCTTTAACCGCATCCGTAACAATTGGTAGTCAGGAGTTGGGATTCGAACCTGGGACTAAATTTATTTAGCCCAAATTTTGGACACCAATTGTGTTATTACCGTAACAATTGGTGTCGAGGAGTGGGATACGAGGCCCGAAGCGCGCTTAACGCGCTCAAAATTACAAGCAGCTGGAAATTGTTTTATTTTTAAAGGAAAACCCGAATTTTGAAATCGCGCCATGGCTGGTCAAGGCGATCGGATGCCGGTGGGTGAGCTAGAGGAGGGGTTAGGAGTAACCCAGGACCTCGGGGAAATGTATATGGAGGAGGTGGTTGAAGGGGTTCCAGGCGCGCAAAATGGCGCTCTCGCGCACGAGGTTACAGGCACACAAAATGGCGGCCTCCCGTACGTGACGGCGATAGCCGGACCCGCAGTGCCAATGGACTGGGGCGTTTTGATGATGCATTTCAGTGCCGCTCTGAGAGGTGACAGTAAGGGATTTGATGCAATGATGGCTACTCAGGGGCTAGACGCAAAAAAAGCGAGGCACGAAGCAAGGTACAACCCGGTTGGATTTCGGGAGCAAATGAACGCCACGGTAAAAAGAATACAGGAAGACATTGACCGCAGGTTGGGCGAGCAGGTCCCACGGGTGCACGAGGAGGTAACGTGGGTCGAGAAGCGCCGGTTGAACAAAGTTGAGAAAAGCACGGGTACAATGACAGGGGTAGAAATCGCGACCCGGGGTTTGGAAAAGCCGGCGACCGCTGAGGTAGAGGAGGGTGTTTTATTAAAGCCAACGGTCGTCGAGGTGAATAAAGAAAAAGCAGTGCTGGGAATTAAAATTGAAGAGATGACGGAGGTAGCCCGGGAATTGCAGGGAGAAATGGAATATGTACAAAGTCCCTGCTCAAATCATGATGATGTACTCGCTAATCCAAATGGAAGTTTGCAGGTTCGCGTGGAGAAAAGGATCCCCCAGGTGAGTCGTGCTGTATATTGTGCGGGTAGATTTTGCAGGAGGATGTTTGGCGACAAAAGAATTGTCGCGCGATTGGGATCGATATGGCACCCGGGCATTGGTAAAGGGTCCCGTGTGAGTGGAAATGGCACGCGTGGGAGAAAAAAGTGTGCGTCGGCGAGTGGGTGTGCTATAAAGTGTGGGAGTGAAACCGAGTGCGAGCTAGAATGCACGTCGGGATGTACGGAGTGTACGTGCGAGGGTGAGAGTGACATGAGGAGTGAGTTGGTGGTGGAGCGGGTGCGAGAATGCACGCTTGGAATGGTTGAGGGTGTGCAAGGAAGCACACCTGAGTTGGTGGTAGCGCGAGTGTGGGAGAGCCCATGTGAGCGCGTTAGTGGGTGGATGCCAGAGTGCACGCCCATGGTGAGTGTTACGGAGGACGTAACGGAGGAGAGGTGTGGACCGAGGTGTGCGCAAGAGTGTGCGCGAGAGGTGTGGTGTGTAACAGGGAGAGCGTTGGTGGAATGTACGGACGGCGTTAGAACGCCGGGTTTTGTGAGGGTAAAAGGGGTAGCGTATGCGTGTGAGCATGCAGGTGAAGCATCGACGGTAACCGGGTTAGCGGTTAGGGCGACGGATAGCCGATGCGAGCACTCGGGGCGCGGTGTGCTTTGTTGGATGCGAGGCCCGGCGCGGATCGAAGCTGCGTCGTTTCTCTTCGAAGCGTCGTTGCCGATTCGGGCTTGGCCCCGCCCCGCACGGTCGAGTCCGGGCCTTGTCGGGCGAGGCGACCGGTCCGGTTCAAGGGCGAGTGGGAGGAAGCGGAACGGTGCCCCCTCGTGGGGACGGGGTTCCGACCGGGGGAGATTGAGCCATCGGGCCCGGGACCGCAAGGTGCCGCGCCGAGATGGTGCGTGGAATCTCGGCCCAACCAAACCACCTCCCTTGAACCGAAAGCCGGACGGATTCAACCTGCAGGCAACCAAACCACCCGAATTCATTGCTCGGCTTTGCGAAGCCGAGTTTAATGATGTCATGACGCACCGAGGCTAGGATATAGCGGACTGTGATGATGGTGATAGTGATAGTGATTTGATACGAAATTTAGAAAAGTGAATAGAATTGGCAGTAATTGGAAAATTTTTGATTGGCTGAAATTTGGTGAGCAAAATTGATAGTGGGACCTCCCCGATGTGGTGGGATGGGCAATCCACCATCCCTCACAGGGGGGGGCAAAGGAGCACTAGAGTTATGGGGTGTATGGCAGTGAAAACTAGCCCGGGTGGGTTAGGATATTGTGTGTAGAGCCCTAGAAGATGACATTAGGTAACGTTAAGATTAGTTAGTGACAAGGATACCTGTAGTGGGGACGCAGGTAGATTAGTGTGGATGATAATGACGTGGTATGTGCTTAGTTTAAAGGGAAGACGGGGAGCACTAAGTTAGCAGGGCAACAGGTAGTTCAGATGATGCCGTGTGAGTGTTGGAGGTGTATTCAAGTGTATTGAGCAGTGTGTGAGGATTGAACAGGTGTGATTGCACAGGTGTGCAACTGAACAGGTGGATGGAGCAGTGTATGAGTAGGAGTGATAGTGATGTGTATCGTGTTGACCAACTGGTCCAGGAAGAGGAGGAGGGTGCAGGTGGCACCAGGTGTGATTGCACAGGTGTGCAACAACAGGTGAATGGAGAATGGTTGTGTGAAATACATGGAGTGTGGAGTATATGGAGTATGGGTATGGATGGTCGTGGAGTGAGTATGGTGGAAATTGTGGAGTGGAGTGGATGGTGCGAAGGTGTGAATGGGGGAAGAGTGGACCCCCATCACGGATACCCGGGGCGGGTAGTGTAAGTGTTAGGTAGAGGGTATAGGTAAATTGTGGTTGGATATTGGCATCTGTGGTGCGGGTGAGAGAATGGTATTTGGATGGGTGCATTAGTGTTGTGGAAATGGCTGGGTGTGTAGCCTGTTAGTGTGTGTAGTTGGTTTGGGCACTCCACCACTGTGAGGATGTCAGCCAGGTGAGGCCGCAGGTGGGCTCTGGGAGCCGGTAGTTGTGGATGGGGCCCGAGGATCCGGAGGACGGACCCGGGTAGCCCAGTGCCAGAGGGCACCAAGGGGTGACAGAGCCAGGAGAGGGCCTTCCCCAGTTAGTTAGGTTAGGGTGAGGAGCTAGGTAAGCTCGGGTGGCAACTGCAGTGGTGGAGGTGTGCAGGTGGGTAGACCTGCTGGGAGAGCTACACGTCGCAGCCCAGAAATTGTGCGAGGGCACCGGGAGATGAATCGGGGGAGTGAGACCCCAAATTGAGAAGCACCACAGTTTGGTCAATGGGAATTGGTTTTTAGAACCCATAGTGTAAGTGGCCAATGGATTGGCAGGGAGAGACCCCGGGTAGTGTAAAGTGTGTTAAAGTCATTTAGAGGATAGATAGGATGAAGGATCTCCTCGCACCATCTGCATCCACTCACCTGAGGTGACAGGTACCTCCACACCATGCCAGGTAGTTTTATTATTTTTATTGTGCAAATGTTTTGGATTGTGAGACGCATCATGACGTGGGTGTGACATTGTGCTTTATGTTCCATCTCTTCCTCCTTATGAGGATTGATGATGAATTGGGTGATGGTAAATTTTGAAGTAGAGGGATTGTGAAGACGAATTTGGTATAAGGGAAATATGGGGAGACGTGACAGTAGCGACGGATTTGTAAAGGTGTAGATTTTTGTACATATGGGGTAAGGGCAAGGGTAGTGTAGGTGACAGGGGGGTGACGTACGGTAGGGACGAGCTTTCTCACTTCGCCCTCCGTACGCATTTCACCTTGCATTGCCTTATTGATGTGTACCCTTGTGACCTTACCCCTCGCTCATTTGTCTCTTTTGTCTCCCACTTGACCTGTGCGCCATTGGGCGCCGAGGGGAGCATGCGTGGGTCGGCCATTGTGCGCCCGAAATTCCCAGAACCAGCTGTCTGCATCGATGCACCACATGATGGACCACATGCCTGTGGCTGAGCACCACGTATGGACCCCATGGGTTGAGGCATGGCCCCTCTGCTGGAACCGGCCATGAGGGCCCGAAATCTTGCTGGCAGACCTTGGCCACAGGGCACCGATGCCCCACAGGTGAACCACACGTAGTCGGCCCTGTGGGCCATAAATAAAGAAGAAGAAAAAAGGACACATTGGGTGCATTTTTCAGTTCAAATAGGCCGCCAGTAAGAAAGCAAAGAAAAATGACATCTGGAAGAGATAATAATAGCCAGCAGAGGGAGCCGAAGAGCAAGAGACCACCTGCAGGGTTAGGGGTTGTTGATTTATTTTTATTATTGAACATGCATTGAACACTGATGAACTGTGGTGACTGCACCGATTGGTGCTTGGGGGTGTATTGGTGCGTTTTTGGGTGCTTTCATGGTGCATCGATGCAGAGCAGACTGTCTCCCCCACAGAAAGAACAATTACAGCTCCTGGGTTAGTTTTGTAAATAAAAGCAGAGTCATTGTAAATAATGCTCCCCACCGTCAATGTATAGTTTGAAGACCATTCCGCAATTTGGTTAACTGTGGGCGTAAGTCTGTTAGGCAGGGTGCAATGGAGCAGCGGGACACATTTATTTATGTTTTAAAACTGTCGCACTCAGGGTCAGGTTAAAAGTAGAGGGAACTACACCTACGTGTCACACTAAATAAAAGTTGTAGGCCCGGGACTGGGCCTAAGAGGAGGAGGGTGCAGTGTTGCGGATATGAGGACTGTATTTTTTTTATTGTGTGTTTTATTATTATTATTATTGTATATTCTGCGCCTCCTGCCTCCGGAGCTGTGTAAAGGTCAAAGGGCGTCCCATAATTAGTCCATAAAGCATCCACACAACAGCTAATCACAGAAGACCCCTGTTCGATAGCTTATATCTTATTATGTGTTTTAGGGTAAGGCTGTGTCTCCCATTAATTGAAATACTCCATTGCACCAGTGAAAGAGATAGATTCCCTTCATTCCCACTCCCAAAACTTCCATTCCCCCTTTTCGTCAATTGCCAACTGCATTTTGGGCGGTTTTCTCTTCATCCACCATTGGCCACGAGGCAGGGTTGGGGAAGAAAGGCGGGTCCCCACCTCGTCATAGAGGGGAGGAGTGAGTCAGCCCCACTCAACCAACCACGAACAAGGGGTTGGACTTGGAGAGGGTGTGGAAAGAAAGATCGAGGAGGTTCGCGAAGGTTGAGGCGCGGGGCCTATATAACCCACGGCAGGGCGTTTCCCAAGCGACAGACGGGAGATGAGCTTTTACCGAGAGACGAAAGGGAGTCCAAGGAGTTGAGTCCAACCAAGAAGTCCAGAGTTGAACTGCAGCTCGAGCCACCGCAACTGCATTTGCTGCAGCTGGAGCCACCGAAACTGCAGCCACAGCAGCGTGAGGCCTGGACGGCAGTTTGGAGCAGGGCCGCGGAGGAGCGGCGGCTGCCCAATGAGTCGATCGTGCTGAAGGACCAGTGGACCTCCCTATCCGGCCAGCCATCCATCTCCCGCCAGTCCTATCATCATTCCCCGAGTGAGTCTGTCCTTGTTTGTTCTGTCCCTGGGTTAATTAAGACTGTAGGTAAGCTAGCGTTGCACTGTGTATTAATCTCGTCTGTAAATAAACGTGACTGCTTTCTTCTTGATTATATGTGTAAATAATAAATCCAATTACCCTTTTCTCGTCTTATTCCTTTTCCTCTTTGCATTCGGTCGCTTTAGAGTTTTCCCGATTGAATAGCGGTGGCGCGATCCGGCCAAAGTTTGGGCAAATCGGGTATTAATCAAGGAAGCACTGTTCGGTCGTGGTTACACCACCGCTCGGTCAAAATAACATCTTTAACCGCGTCCGTAACAATATATACATATATATATATATATATATATATGCATACATATATATATATATATATTTCCAAGATTTCCCAGATCTCCCAAATTCCCAGACAACGGAGCATTCTCCCATTTCCCAGAGAACGGCGCATGCTCTCCCATTTCCCAGACAACGGCGCGCTCTCCCATTTCCCAGAGAACGGCAGCGCTCTCCCATTTCCCAGCCAACGGCGCACTCTCCCATTTCCCAACCACGAATTATAAAGTAAAAATTAGGGTGTCAGATGCTGGGTAGGTGCAGACGAGTAGTGGCAACCTCGAGCTCACTCTACCGGCACCACCACCATCAACCCAGGTATGTGCACACCAGGGACTGGCTGACTATGTTGGTTGGACCTGGTGCTTGTGGAAGTGGCATTACCTGGTTTACCTTTTGTCTCTCGTGGTTTTTGGGGGGTTTTTTTTCCCCCCTTTTTGCTTGCTGCCGCCTTGTCTCACCCACCCCAGGACCACCATCAACACCACCCTAATACATACAACCCACCTTGCTGCATATCCTCCATCCTGCTGTCTTCAACACCGTTTGCGGTATACCACCCACCTTGCCATCTTCCACATCATCTTGCTGCAACCACTATGCCGCATATTTGCTGCCATTTTTGTGAACTGCCATTGCACAGCTCCGCATATTCGCTGCCATTTTTGTGAACTGCCACTGTTCAGCTCCATGTGTCATCTACCTAGCTGCTCTGTGGACTGCTCTCAATGCAGCCATATGCCACTCTGCCCTCCTGCAGAATTTTCTTTTGCAGGTCCTGGGTCGGTATTTCTAAATGAGTTGCTTTATTGTGTGTGCCAACGTCCTTGTGTTGTGTTGTAGTTTGTAGTTTCAAAAATTCCGGCAATTTGGGTTTTTTTATTTTTTAAGTTGGTTGTCGTGTGAGGTTGATTATTAGGCATTATGAGAGAGGCATTATGAGAGCATCGTCGCCTTTGTGTTCTATCTGTTTCCTTCGTTGGTTGTTCCGCTCCCCCGCGAGAGTGTGCTGGGCCCATGTGATGTATATCCGTAGTAATCGTAATAAGGCGAAGAAAAAGTTAACTTTCTGCTTCTCGTCCCTTTTTCTTTAGTATTGAAATAATCACATTGTAAATATCTGTAAAAAATCAAATTGTTAAACATTTCATTTTCTCTCTGTCCGTGAATGTCTCTTTTTTTTTCTTTTTCTTTTTGTATACAGAATTGAAGCTCGTGAAAGAGCTAACATTTATCACACAAACAAATCAAACAGACAAACAAACAAAGTATATTATAAAAAGGGGAGCGGTAGACAAGATGGGGAGAGAAGGGGAAGCACATAAACACAACATTTGAGAGCAGGGACATTGGGAGATCTGTGGGAGGGAGAGGGCTTGGGGGGAGGAGGCGTGGGAAGGAGGGGGGTGGGAGAAGTATAAACACAAGGACACCAAGGACTTCCAGGAAAGAAGTTGGTATTTCCAAAAAAGTGGAGTTGGGGTGAAATTAGCGGGGGTAGAAAAGATCAAGGTTTTGGATGGAGGATAAGAGATGGTGGTGAACAGCTGTTTTAAAGACCTGGAGGGAGGAGTGGGATTGAAGAGAGTGAGGGAGTTTGTTCCAGAGGCGGGAGAAAAGAGGAATGAAGGAGTGAATCTGCCATTGTTCTCCATTGATCCGCCATTGTTCGTATCCAGGTTAACATCGACGGTAATGGCTTTAGCATCCATCTGGCGGTGACCAACGGTTTTCGCTCGGCCGTCTAAATTTCCATCTCAGGACAAAGGAAACTGCTGGAGGATACGTACGGTACGTTCCCCGATATGGACCGTTATGTGGTACAGGTAAGCTATCGCGTGATGGACAAATCGGTGTTCGTAGTTGCTGATTTGCAACCTGCTAAGTACGTAGATATATGTGTGTGTGTGTGTGTGTGTGTGTGTGTGTGTGTGTGTGTGTGTGTGTGTGTGTGTGTGTGTGTGTGTGTGTGTGTGTGTGTGTAAAATAAATAAATACATATAAAAACTGATAAAGCAATGCAAAACATCAGATTTAAAGTTGTGGTTTCTGAACTATGACGTAGGCAAGCATCAGATGTTTATGCCAATACAGCTGCCTATTGTAAGCCTGAAGCCGTCTTGAGCACTTAAATCATTCATAAAGTGGTCATTGAAGAATAACACATCCGTGCAAGGTTGCTTGTTAAACTTTATCTTTTTTATTTCCTGCTTCTGGGTGATTTATGCCCTTATTCCTTTTACTTTACTCCCTCCTCCCTCTTGATAAGGCCCATCCCTTTTGCTTTCCCCTCTCCTCCATAATTAACTGATGCATTGCAAGTACAATGGCAGAGCATCAGAGAAGTAAAGCAACAATTTCACTTTTGGCTGGAGCCATGGCTTGGATGATTAAAGCTATTCAAAATCCATCGCATTAAATGTTCCATTCGAGACAGATGACAGATGAAATAATAAATTGTAAAATATTATTTTTCCTCCTTTTGAAAAATTTAAGACATCATGGCTCTTCATCTACAAAAGCAGTGGAGCACGTGAATATAAATGTGGTGGAAATTGAAAACGATGGGCAATCGGAATGGCAAGGCGGCAAATGCGCCACGTAAAACCTGTGATAAATCAACAATACGACCGAATTTCACTGGATAATTTACTATTATTTACGGCAATGCAGTCTTTAAGAGTGCCTGAGCATCTGCAAAAAGCAGACGAGTGCTGCCAAGGTTTTCGTGGACAGATTTGGTTCAGCCTCGTGAAGCGCAAGCTCCCTGAACTCTCATTGGCGGTCTTCCGAGATGTTGATATTTCATTGGCAGCATGACATTCTGGAAAGGCTCAAACAACACTATATAAATGACTGGAGGTTTATGGCTTTTACGGCTCTTCAATGCAACCCCAAAACATTTAGAAAGGCTTCTGCGGAAAGCAAGTGTCATTGAGTGAATCTGATATCTCTTTAGTGAGAAAAAAAAGTTTCAAAAAGATAAAATGTTTAAACTGTATGTGCAGATAATCAAGGATTGAAAGGATTATTTGCTCCGATATAACAATAAAACGACGAAGATGCAGATTCCACTTTTTATTCCCCTATTTTTGTATATCTATGCATGTATGTATATATATATATATATAATAATGTTGCGGATATGGGATTGGCATCCATCCATATTCGCTTGTAAATATTCCCCTATTTCCTCCATACTTCCCAACTATCCCCAATCCCCCATTCCCTAGTCCCATTTTCTGTAAACAACACTCTGTAGACCTGACCTCCCCCTATTTCCCCCATTAAATGTCGCATCCAGGTCCACCGCATCTCACGTAGACAACTATAGGACATCTTGATAGTTATTCTTAGTCTATGTCAGTTAAGGACTCGTTTCCATTGATTCTGACTCTTCGTTGCACCAGAATGTGATTGTATGGCACCGTTAGGAAGTTTAGGACCTCCCAATACCTCCCCGCAGCTCTTCCTCACGGTTCAGCAACAACAACAACAACAACGGCGGCGGCACGGGAAGTGCGCGTCCTCACTCCGGCTTGGTTGGTGGGGGGTGTTGGGAGTGCACCAGGCCTTTCCAACGAGCCGCCATCGAGCATGTGCTCGACGGGGTTACCAAGTAGGGGCTCGCTGTCAGCTCCTCGTCAAGGGCGGAGCCCGGTAACCCCCGCACCCAATAGAAGCGGCGGACCGGTCCCATCTGGGGCGGAGTCAACCAGCCGAGGGCGTGTGACTCCCCGCTGAGCATGCGCAGGAAGAGGGAGGTGACGTCAGATGCGCGCTGAGCTTGGAGAGAGAAGGACGCCACCTCCGAGCGCTGTGACACCTCCCCGCATCTCTGGACTGGACCGTGCTTTATCCTGTCCCTGAGCCAAGGTGCACCTTGTGCTATCGACTGCCTGTCCTTCCCTGCCATCAATCCCTGTGTAAGTCAGTCTTGTTCCGTTTGTCTGTGGTCTGTCAGGGATAAGATAAGACTGTAACTAAGTGCCCATCTCTTCTGTGTCTTTACCTCATTACCTTGTAATCTACCCCTTTTCTCCACCACTAATTATATCCTCCTCCGGAGGTCTTGAGAACTGTACCCCTTGCGTCGTTTCATTTATCCCAGTCGTTGTGTCCTTTCCATCATTGATTTAGTGTAGCGCGATTTGGCCAACGTTCGAGTGGAATCGGGTGAGTTGGGGGTAATCGGGTAAACTGTGCGAACACGGCGGCCATTCCGCTCGGTCAAGCAACATCTTAAGCCGTGTCCGTAACAATATATATATATATATATATATGTATATATATATATATATATATATATATATATATATATATATATATATATATATGTATGTATATATATATATATATATATATATATATATATATATATATATATATATATATATATATATATATATATATATACAGACTTGGCATTTAAAATGGAATATATATTTTTTCTTGACTTGGGTTTACTTTCTCAACTCCATATATCAATCTGGTGAGTTTCTTTTACACTTTCGTGATTTATTTGTTAAAAGAACCATGTCACTGTCTGTCGCAGCAAGAGGTCAACAACAGGATTATATCACAAGTGGTGTGGCAAAATGTACGGACAGGTGCATTTGATGATTGGCTTCACAGTCGGGTATACAAGGGTTGTTGCATTCTGTATTAGTGGAAAACAACTGCTGCACATCTCCAAAAGTTATTGCCACTTCCTCTGGAAATGGTCCGTCAACTCGACAATGCTGTTTGTCAAGGAGTGGTGGCTTTACGAAATTACGGCATGAAACAGCGTGCTATTGCTCAGCAGTATGGCATCACTCAAGGTCAGGTGTCAAAAATCCTGAAACGAAATGCTCAGAGGGGTGTCCCTACTCCAATACCGAGGCCAGGATGTCCCCGCAGAACCACAAGGATGGATGATCGCCAGCTGCACCGGTTGGTCCGCAATGGCCGTACCAAGTCAGCTAATCGGCTTAGGGCTGAGTGGCAGCAACTGACAAATGTGCCTGTGTCCAGAAGGCTCGTCAACCAACGACTGGTTCAAGCAGGCTATCGTGCCAGGCGTCCCCTGAGAAAGCCCCGCCTGACCAGACAACACCACCAGCGCCGATTGCAGTTGGCCAGAGAGCACCGTCAATGGCAGCCAGGACACTGGAATCACGTGACCTTCAGTGACGAGTCTAGATTTCTGGTCTATCGTCAAGATGGCCATGTCCGAGTGCGCAGACAAGTGCATGAAGCCTACAACAAAGATTGTATAGTGCCAAGAGTCCAAGCTGGAGGTGGTGGGGTGACCGTTTGGGCTGCTTTTCATACAGGGGGCAAAACTGACCTGGTTGTTCTGAATGGAAACCTGAACCAGTTCAAGTACAGGGCCATTCTGGAAGAAACATTGCTTCCATTTGCTCGTGCAGCCTTTCGAGGAAACTTTGTCTTCCAAGATGACAATGCATGGCCTCATCGTGCTCGCATGATCCAACACTTTCTTGCTGACCGTGGTGTCGAGCATATGGAGTGGCCTGCCATGTCCCCGGATATGAATCCGATAGAGAACTTGTGGGCAGAATTAACGCGTCAAATCGACCACTTGGACCAGCAGCCGACCTCTGTGCGTGAATTGCAAGCAGACTATTGTCACTGCATGGCAAGCGATTCCTGCCCAAACCTTGGCAAATCTCGTGAACAGCATGCCTCGACGTGTACGTGCTCTCCTGAATGCTCGTGGGGGTTACACGAAGTACTGAACTGTAATTTTACTGTCCGTAATCCCAGTCGTCATTTAACTTTTATTTTGTTAAAAAAACATTGGATAATGTGCAAAATAAAGAGATACTTCTGGAAAACGTACAGAAGTTTAACACAGTACTGTCCATGAATTGAGTTCGATATCAGTTTACATCACTTTCAAGGATCAATTTATTTGTTTCGAAATGTCAAATGTGGTTTTTGTTTCTTTTAAAGGTCACATTAACAAAATCTAGAATAATTTCAACATAATTCCAATGAACTTTTGGTTCTAAGACATCTTGAAAAGTAAGTTCACCCCCAGAAAAAAATATTCCATATTAAATGCCAAGTCTGTATATTCCCCCATATGGGCCGAATGGAAAATTTGACTATAACCGATCACCGATAAAAACAAAAACTGCCGAATGCTGTACTGATTCTGATTATTAAGTGATAAATAATTACGTCATAGCGCATCATGCTCACATGAAGTAGATAACGGTGCATTGTGCTCACATCAGTGTCGTGCCCACGATTAACATTATAGAGTGGCTGTAAATCGATACATTTTAAATCCCTCTCTCGACTAGTGTACTACTAGGACCACATGGGGCCCGCAAGGCTAACCCCCGCTCTAGCAGGGAAAATGGCCTTAAAATGCATGTTGTTGTTGTTGTTGACTAGTATACTGTATCGAATGGCACAGCATCCTGTCATTCTTTAACGAGTGATGAGCTACTAGTCAGGTTCACTATGTTAACAAATATAATTTCGTAACAAAACTTTGGGAGATTAGCAAACCTGTACATTTTTGGAATCATCAGAGCATGGAGAATCCGAAAATCAATGTTGGCATTTGCACAGACACCTGCATGGCCGCCATTTTGGATTTTCAAAATGGCCGCCATAAAATACATATTTTGCGCTATCTCGGCTTCTAGTCAACCTAGAAACCTAATTAAATATGCTAATCCTATGTTTTCTGGGTCAAGGAATCCAATAAAGGCCTCAAAATAGTGCTCAGGATTATAGAAAAGCAACAAACAAAGGTAATTGAAAACCATTGTCTTTATATTTGTGATATAACTGTATTACATAATACATGATATTGCAAGTCCTTTGAAGTTATAGGTATGAGTTTATAAAGCAAGAAAGCAGCCTTGTTAGTATCAGATTGAACTATAAGTCCTATACACAGGATCTACTAGGTCTATACCGTTCAGGAATATGCTATCACAGATCTTCATCACTGTCCTGAGTGTCATTTTTGGCATTACAGTCCGCGTCATTTTCGCAGTCACTTCCACACAAAGGTCTGTGCAAGCCAGGTTGTGTCTCCTGCATGAACACCTCTGGGTTGTGCAATGGGCTTTACACTGACATCTGACCAACTCTACAATGGCCTGTGGTGCAGGTGGAACCTTCGTGTTGGTAGGTAGTATCTCACCATGGTCCTTCTGAGTTTAAAATTTTGGATTAATTTAAATGCCAACATTAATTTTTTGATTCCTCATGCTCTGAATATTCCAAAAATGTATAGTTTTGCTTCTCTCCAAAAAATTTGAACGAAAAAACATCGTGAACCTGACGATACCGCGTGCTCTTTTGATAAGCTATTGAGGATACAAAATTAGATGTTTCCTACTTGTCTGGTTGTGTGATAAGCAAATTCCATACAAAACACAGTGCATGGAGTCCCGGGTAATAAAGGGATTCTATTCCCAACAATGTTCATCTGGCAAGTAAATTGAACGGCCAATGTTTGATTTACCGGGTGAACAGTCAGGTTCACTATGTCAATAAATTATATTTCGTTCAAAATCATGGTAGATTAGCAAACCTATACATTTTTGGAAAGGTTATAGCATAAGGAAACTAAAAATCAATGTTTACATTTGGAGAGATACCTGTATGGCGGCCATTTCGGATTTTCAAAATGGCCACTGTAAAATACATATTTTGTTCTATTTCTGCCTCTAATTACCCTAAAAACTTTTAAAAATATACTAAACCTATATTTTCAGGGACAAGGAATCCAATGAAAGTATCAAATTAGTGCTATGAGGAATGGTAAGACACGAATCAAAGGTTTTGAATTGCAAAATACTGTCTTTATATTCGCGATAAGTTGCATAATCAAATACATGTTATCATTTTGTACAGGCAGTTAATAACATCAAAATGTGTCACAATAATTCATATCACCAAACATACACAGGCAGTCAGCAAAATCATATATACACGTGCAGTCAGTATAACTTCACATCTACACAGGCAGTCAATGACAAAATATACACAGGCAGTCAATGGCATCAAACATACACGATTACAGAATATGCCATTTAGAGTTCGTCATCACTGTCCTGTGTGTCGTATCCGACAATATAGTCCGCATCGTTTTCACAGTCCGTTCCACACAAGCAAAGGTCGGTCAAATTGATTGGCAAATCGAATTGGTCGAATGGTCGATCGAATCGAATTCGATGAATCGAATCGAATCGAATCGATCGAATTGGTCGAATGGTCGAATGGTCGATCGAAGCGATTGGTCGAATGGTCGAATTGGTCGAATGGAATTGGTCGATTGGTCGAATTGGTCGAATCGAATTGGTCGGAATTGGCAAATGTAAGCATTGATTTTCAGATTTTCCATGTAATAACGTTTCCAAAAATGTATAGTAAATGTATCATTTACAATAAAATGTAAATGTATTTTCCAAAAATGTATATTCCAAAAAAAAAATCTACCATGATTTTGAACGAAAAAACATAGTGAACATGACTAGAATCAGAAAATAATTCGAAATAATGCTGGACTTTGGAATTGTGCAGCAAAATGGTAATCTTCATCCTGATGAAGCATTCACTTACATAGTACATATATATATATTGTTACGGTACGCGGTTAAGATGTTATTTTGACCGAGCGGTGGTATATTACCGCGACCGAACAGTTATTCCCCAACTCTAACACCCGATTTACCCCAAACTTTGGCTGGATCGCGCCACCGCTATTCAATCGGGAAAACTCTAAAGCGACCGAATACAAAGAGGAAAAAAAAGGAATAAGACGAGAAAACGTACAGAAGAGTAATTGGATTTATTATTTACACATATAATCAAGAAGAAAGCAGTCACGTTTATTTACAGACGAGATTAGATACACAGTGCAACGCTAGCTTACCTACAGTCTTAATTAACCCAGGGACAGAACAAACAAAAGACAGACTCACGCGGGGAATGCTGACAGGAATCGCAGGAGGTGGGTGGCTGGAGGTGAACGCTTGGTGGAGCCAACGCGGAGCTTGGGTGGAGCTGAACGCTTGGTGGAGCCAACGCGGAGCTTGGTGGAGCCTTGGTGGAGGTGAACGCTTGGTGGAGCCAACGCGGAGCTTGGTGGAGCCTTGGTGGAGGTGAACGCTTGGTGGAGCCAACGCGGCTGGTGGGGGGTTGGTGTGACGGGTTCTCTCTCCTTCCCTCACAAGCTTCAGGACTCTTTCTCTCTCTTTCTTAGTCCCACCCAGTCCAACAACTTCCTCTCTTGCTTAGTCCAACTCAAGGCCTTCCTGTCTTCTGATCTCCTCCCTCCTCGACTCTACTCAAAGCGCATCTCTCTTCGGAAACGCCCCGCCGTGGGTTATATAGGCCCCGCCCCTCAACCTTTGCGAACCTCCCCCAAACGTTCTCTCTCCGCCCTCTAAAGCCAACCCCTCGTTCTGGGTTGGTCGGCAAGGGCTGGTTCACTCCTCCCCTCTATGACGAGGTGGGGACCCGCCTTTCTTCCCCAACCCTGCCTCGTGGTCAATGGCGGATGAAGGGAAAACCGCCCAAAATGCAGTTGGCAATTGACGAAAAGGGGGAACGGAGGTTTTTGGGAATGGGAATGAAGGGAATCTATCTCTTTCACTTGGTGCAATGGAGTACTTCTATTAATGGGAGACACAGCCTTACCCTAAAACACAGAATAAGATATAACTATCGAACAGGGGTATTCTATGATTGGCGGACGTGTATGCTTGTGGACTAATTATGGGACGCCCTTTTGACCTTTACACAGCTCCGGAGGCAGGAGGCGCAGACTCAAGCAATATTCATCACCAATTTACCACAATACAACACAATCAAAAAAATACAGTCCTCATATCCGCAACAATATATATATATATATATATATATATATATATATATATATATATATATATATATATAATATTATATATATCTATATATATATATATATATATATATATATATATATATATATATATATATATATATATATATATATACAGATAGATAGACAGATAGATATACAGATAGATATATAGATAGATAGATAGACAGCTAGATATACAGATATATATATATATGTATGTATATATATATATATATATATATATATATATATATATATATATATATATATATATATATATACAGTCACATGAAAAAGTAAGTACACCCCATGTAAAGTTTTGCCTTTTTCAACATATTTCAACATACAGCTATTTGATCTTCATTTCAACAATATTGATAGATAAAGGTGATATAATATAACAAATATCATGAAACATTTACATTTTGAAGTCCGTTGTATAATTCAAATAAACATAAATGCAAATTTCGCATGTGGAAAAAGTAAGTTCACCCCTACATTTATCACTACTTCAAATACCTAACATTAGAATCAGGTGCACCAGCTCAGGTGAAAATGATTAGAACATCGTTAGCGAGGATCTTGGAGGAACCTGTCTTATTTAAACCTCAGACATTTAGTTTGGTTTGCTCTTTGTTGTTGAAGTGTGCGGTGTCACCATGCCTAGATCAAAAGAGCTCTCTGAGGCCTTCAGAAATAAGGTTATAGATGCCTACGACTCCAGGAAGGGATTTAAAAAGATCTCCAAACAATTTTAAATCAATCATTCAACTGTCCGGAAGATCATCTCCAAGTGGAGAAGATTCCAAACAACTGCCAACTTGTTCAGGCCAGGCCGCCCCTACAAGTTCAGCCCAAGAGCAGACCGCAAGATGCAGAAAGAAGTCTCGAAGAACCCCCAGAATGTCATCACGGTACCTACAGGTAGCTCTTGCCACTGTTGATGTCAAAGTGCACGAGTCTACCATTAGAAAGAGACTGCACAAATTTGATCTACGTGGGAGGTGTGACAGGAGGAAACCTTTGCTGTCCAGAATGAACATCAGGGCAAGACTAAAGTTTGCCAATGAACACCTCGGCAAAGACCAGCACTTCTGGAACAATGTGCTCTGGACAGATGAGTCAAAGGTAGAGCTATTTGGCCACAGTACCAGAAGACAAGTTTGGCGAAAACCAAAGACAGCATTTGACCACAATAACTTGATACCAACTGTAAAGCATGGTGGTGGAAATATTATGGTTTGGGGCAGCTTTGCTGCTTCAGGGCCTGGGCAGCTCACTATCACAGAATCCACTATGAATTCTTCATTGTACCAGAGGGTGCTTGAGGATAATGTGAGACCATCTGTCGGAAAGTTGAAGCTCAACTGAGGGTGGACCTTGCAACATGACAATGACCCTAAACATACCAGTAAATCCACCAAGGAATGGCTGAAAAGAAAGAAATGGAGGGTTCTGGAATGGCCAAGTCAAAGCCCGGATCTAAATCCCATCGAGATGTTGTGGGGGGATTTGAAACGAGCTGTGCATGCAAGAAACCCCTCAAACATCACACAGCTGAAAGAATTTTGCATGGAGGAGTGGGAAAAATTTCTCCCAGTCGATATCAGAGACTGGTAGACAGTTATAAGAAACGCCTACTTGACGTTGTTTCTGCCAAAGGGGACAATACCACCTATTAAAGACAAGGGTGTACTTACTTTTTCCACATGCAAAATTTGCATTTATGTTTATTTAAATTATACAATGGACTACAAAATGTAAATGTTTCATGATATTTGTTGTATTATATCACCTTTATCTCTCAATATTGTTGAAATGAAGATCAAAATAGCTGTATGTTGAAATATGTTGAAAAAGTCAAAACTTTACATGGGGGTGCACTTACTTTTTCACGTGACTGTATATATATATACAACAACAACAACAGGCATTTTATATACTAGCTGAAAGCACCAGGCGTTGCACGGGTTATTTGTGATTGTATATAAATCACAAAATTTGCATTTATGTTTATTTAAATTATACAATGGACTACAAAATGTAAATGTTTCATGATATTTGTTGTATTATATCACCTTTATCTCTCAATATTGTTGAAATAAAGATCAAATAGCTGTATGTTGAAATATGTTGAAAAAGTCAAAACTTTACATGGGGGTGTACTTACGTTTTCACGTGACTGTATATATATATATAACAACAACAACAACAACAGGCATTTTATATACTAGCTGAAAGCACCAGGCGTTGCCCGGGTTATTTTTGAATGAATTTACTACTATAATTCAGCTTTTACTCGCGGCCGTAGAAGATTGACTACTATAATTCAGCTCAGCTTTTAATTGTGAAATGGGCCCAGCCCGGCCGATGCGGCCTCGACCGGCCTCGCCACCTAGCCTATAACCTTCCCGGGGCCTGTCCCGACATTTTTGGTTCTTTTTGAATGAATTTACTACTATAATTCAGCTTTTACTCGTGGCCGTAGAAGAATGACTACTATAATTCAGCTCAGCTTTTAATTGTGAAATGGGCCCAGCTCAGCCGACGCGGCCTCGACCGGCCTCGACCGGCCTCGCCACCTAGCCTATAACCTTTCCGGGGCCCGTCCCAACATTTTTGGTTCTTTTTGAATGAATTTACTACTATAATTCAGCTTTTACTCGCGGCCGTAGACGATTGACGACTATAATTCAGCTCAGCTTTTAATTGTGAAATGGGCCCGGCCCGGCCGAAGCGGCCTCAACCGGCCTCACCACCTAGCCTAAAACATTCCCGGGCCGGTCCCGACATTTTTTTGTATTAGAGGTTTCCTCCTATCTTTCACCGTTCAGGAGATTAGCTTGCGCAGACAAACAAACAAAAACTTTCTTTTATAATATAGAGAGAAGACATATATATATATATATATATATATATATATATATATATATAATCGTTAGATTAAATAAGACGCGGACGTAGCTTCAGGACGTCGATCTTTAATTGTCGACAAGCTTTCGACCAACAAAGGTCTTCTTCTGAGTCTACAAAAACAGCAGGCATGTATATCAGTCAAGTATGTATGGTGATATGTGTGTGAGATGTGTGATGTGTGTAGAAAATGCATACAGAAGGAAGAGCCACGCCAAAGTTCACTCACCAGCCCCAAGTTCAACGGAAGTGACCGTTTGCGTTACAGTTAGGGTGCACGTGCATATACAAATATAGAGATATACATACATAAACACACAAGCATATATTCATATCCCATTTATATTCATATAATATATTTATATATTTATATAAATGACATATAAAGGTAGAATGAATGAATGAATGAATGATGAATGAATGAATGAATGAATGAATGGGTTACGGTTAACAATTTGATTGGGTTGATGTGGGAACATGCTTTAGTCATCAAAATTTATGCCATGAGGGACTTTTGTCCGAAGTTTGTGTATCCAAAAGGACTCACGTTTCAGAATCGTGGTGTGTGATCGATTTGTGATTGATTCAATGGCAGAGATCTGAATGTCATTTATAGAGTGATCCGGTTGATTAAAGTGTATCGTGTAAGGTAGAGATTTGCCCTGACTGGTGTGGAAGTTATTGATTTCTGACCGGGTGTTATTAAATTGTGTGTAGAGTGTATTTTCAGTTTTTCCAACATATTGTTTGGTGCACTTTTGGCAAGTGATTAGGTATATGACCCATGTAGATTTGCAGTTCATATAGGAGGTGATGGGGAATTTTTGTCCAGTGCTAGAACTACAGAATTTGTTTCCTTCTAGTAAATGCTTGTGAATAATACATTTGTTTGCTGTGCATTTATAGAAGCCAGGGATCCTAGTTTCTTTGTTGTGGGGCTGTGGGTGCTTTGCTTTTACCAAGAGGTCCCTGAGTGTCCGACCACGTCGAAATGATGTTAGTGGAGGTTGAGGAAATGTGGTGCCGAGTGTTTCTGATTGATGGAGGAGAGGAAGGGCCTTATTCAGAATACTTGGCAATTGGGATGAGGTAGCAGAGTAGGTGGTTACCAGTGGGACACGGTTAGTTGCAGGTTTGGGTTTGTAAGTCAGAAGGTCTGCTCTCGGTATGTGTTTTGCTCGGGTTATTGCTTCTTGCACAGAGTGAGGGTCATAGTTTCTTGCAATGAAGTGTGTTTCTAATTGGCAGAGAGAAGTTTCTTCTGCCATTTTTGTTGAGCAAATGCGTCTTACTCTGAGTGCTTGACTGTATGGTATGCTTGCAATTGTATGTTTAGGATGAGATGAAGAAGGGAGAAGGTAAGAGTGAGTGTCTGTTGGTTTGGTGTATAGTTCTGTTTCGAGTCTGTTATTTTGAAGCGTGAGTGATGTGTCTAGAAAGTGAACTTCGGACTGTGAGCTGTCGAATGTGAACTTGATGGTCGGATGAATCAAATTTAATTCATTTTGGAATTGTGCGAGACTACGGGGGGATTTTGACCAGATGAACTGCATGTCATCAATATAACGTACCCAGGATTTTTCCAAGATGCCGTGATGAGGTTGTGCATTGATCTTGGCCTCTATCATTCCCATGAAGATGTTAGCGTACGATGGTGCAACAGGGGTACCCATAGCGGTACCTTGAGTTTGAATGTAATGTCGTCCGTTGAATTGGAAATTATTCAGTTTGAGTGTCAGTTCTAATAGGCGCATAAGGTCTTGATGGTCTGCATAAGGTCAGCCCTCGATACACGACAAGTCCCAATGCCACCTACTCAAGACCTTATGCGCCTATTAGAACTGACACTCAAACTGAATAATTTCCAATTCAACGGACGACATTACATTCAAACTCAAGGTACCGCTATGGGTACCCCTGTTGCACCATCGTACGCTAACATCTTCATGGGAATGATAGAGGCCAAGATCAATGCACAACCTCATCACAGAATCTTGGAAAAATCCTGGGTACGTTATATTGATGACATCCAGTTCATCTGGTCAAAATCCCCCCGTAGTCTCGCACAATTCCAAAATGAATTAAATTTGATTCATCCGACCATCAAGTTCACATTCGACAGCTCACAGTCCGAAGTTCACTTTCTAGACACATCACTCACGCTTCAAAATAACAGACTCGAAACAGAACTATACACCAAACCAACAGACACTCACTCTTACCTTCTCCCTTCTTCATCTCATCCTAAACATACAATTGCAAGCATACCATACAGTCAAGCACTCAGAGTAAGACGCATTTGCTCAACAAAAATGGCAGAAGAAACTTCTCTCTGCCAATTAGAAACACACTTCATTGCAAGAAACTATGACCCTCACTCTGTGCAAGAAGCAATAACCCGAGCAAAACACATACCGAGAGCAGACCTTCTGACTTACAAACCCAAACCTGCAACTAACCGTGTCCCACTGGTAACCACCTACTCTGCTACCTCATCCCAATTGCCAAGTATTCTGAATAAGGCCCTTCCTCTCCTCCATCAATCAGAAACACTCGGCACCACATTTCCTCAACCTCCACTAACATCATTTCGACGTGGTCGGACACTCAGGGACCTCTTGGTAAAAGCAAAGCACCCACAGCCCCACAACAAAGAAACTAGGATCCCTGGCTTCTATAAATGCACAGCAAACAAATGCATTATTCACAAGCATTTACTAGAAGGAAACAAATTCTGTAGTTCTAGCACTGGACAAAAATTCCCCATCACCTCCTATATGAACTGCAAATCTACATGGGTCATATACCTAATCACTTGCCAAAAGTGCACCAAACAATATGTTGGAAAAACTGAAAATACACTCTACACACGATTTAATAACACCCGGTCAGAAATCAATAACTTCCACACCAGTCAGGGCAAATCTCTACCTTACACGATACACTTTAATCAACCGGATCACTCTATAAATGACATTCAGATCTCTGCCATTGAATCAATCACAAATCGATCACACACCACGATTCTGAAACGTGAGTCCTTTTGGATACACAAACTTCGGACAAAAGTCCCTCATGGCATAAATTTTGATGACTAAAGCATGTTCCCACATCAACCCAATCAAATTGTTAACCGTAACCCATTCATTCATTCATTCATTCATTCATCATTCATTCATTCATTCATTCTACCTTTATATGTCATTTATATAAATATATAAATATATTATATGAATATAAATGGGATATGAATATATGCTTGTGTGTTTATGTATGTATATCTCTATATTTGTATATGCACGTGCACCCTAACTGTAACGCAAACGGTCACTTCCGTTGAACTTGGGGCTGGTGAGTGAACTTTGGCGTGGCTCTTCCTTCTGTATGCATTTTCTACACACATCACACATCTCACACACATATCACCATACATACTTGACTGATATACATGCCTGCTGTTTTTGTAGACTCAAAAGCAGACCTTTGTTGGTCGAAAGCTTGTCGACAATTAAAGATCGACGTCCTGAAGCTACGTCCGCGTCTTATCTATCTATAATTCCAGTAATCTCTGTGTGTATGTGTGTGTGTATGTGTGTGTGTATGTCTGTGTGTCTGTGACCGCTGTTTCTCGACAACCACGGGTCCGATATACTTGAAACTTGCCAGGTATATTGCTGGGGACCTGAGGATGTGCTTTTCAAGGTTTCATATTAATCGGACAAGTAGTTACCGAGCTATGGCGATTTAGCCGTTCGCCGTTCGCTTTGGCTTTGCGAATGGACCAAACCATTTCATGTAAATAGAGGGGGGGGGGGGTTCTACCGTACTCGCAAGCCGTTCGCTTTGGCTTTGCGAATGGACCAAACCATTTCATGTAAATAGAGGGGGGGGGGATATAATTTTAGATATATATATAGTACGGGCATGCCCTAGTTTAATCTAACGATTATATATTCAATACAAATGAGACGCCTCCTTGCTCGTACTTTGGAGTTTCTACTATTTCTTACAGTTATATATATATATATATATATATATATATATATATATATATATATATATATATATATATATATATATATATATATATATATATATATATATATATATATATATATATATATATATATATACTGGCTGAGGTACCCGGCTTCGCCCGGGTTGAATAAGAATAATACAAATATATGATGAAAAGAACATGTATATTTTAGAGCAATATCACAGCACATTTCCTATATGACGTTTTGTCAATAATTGTCAATTTCTCAAAACCTCTTGGCATACAACATTTCTGGTTTTCTTACTTGGTGCCAAGACATAAAGGTTTTCCAACCCTCGAGCAGCCCACGTTCAGCTGGCCATGGGAAATACCCGGCATTGCCGGGCGGGGGAATGGAGGGGAGGTGGAAGGGGAGGGGGAAGGGGAGGGGGAAGGGGAGGGGAGGGGAACGGGGGGGGGGGCGGGGAGGAGAGGGTGGGGAGGGGAGAAGAGGGGGGAGAGGGGAGAAGAGGGGGGGGAGGGGAGAGGAGGGGGGGGAGGGGAGAAGAGGGGGGGAGGAGAGAAGAGGGGAGGGGGAGGAGGAGAGGAGAGAAGAGGGGGGGATGTGGAGGGGGAGGGGGAGGGATGGGAGGGGGAGGGGGAGGGATGGGAGGGGGAGGGGGAGGGGGAAGGGGGGAGGGGGAGGCGAGGGGGGTTGAGGGGGAGGGGAGGGGGAGGAGGAGGGGGGAGGGAGAAAGGGGGAGGGGGAAGGGGGGAGGGGGAGGCGAGGGGGGTTGAGGGGGAGGGGAGGGGGAGGAGGAGGGGGGAGGGAGAAAGGGGGAGGGGGGAGGGGGAGGGGAGGGGGAAGGGAGGGTGAGGGGAGGGGGGAAGGGAGGGTGAGGGGAGGGGGGAAGGGAGGGGGGGGTGGGAGGGGAGGGGAGAAGGGGAGGGGGTAGGGTGGAGGGGGCGAGGGGGAGGGGGGAGTCAAGTCGGAAGTCATTGTCGTCAATTGAATGTCGCATTTATTTTTTATTCCCTGTCAAATGGCATTGGTCCCGCATTCCGAACCCGGAAGTCGGAAGTCATTGTCGGCAAAGTTGAAAAATTAACGTTATGAAATACGCTGATGACGTCATAATTTTAAAACCCGAAGGTTTTTAAAACATTTAAGGTGTGCTGTAGTTGCTCTGGGACGTACTGATTCCGAATATGAAGTTGAAAAATTAACGTTCCGAAATACGCTGATGACGACATAATTTTAAAACGCGACGTTTTTTTTTTTTAGTTGAGATTTTATTCGAATTCGAATTCGATTAAATTTCAACTG
Organism: Myxine glutinosa; assembly: GCF_964187855.1. NCBI lineage: Eukaryota > Metazoa > Chordata > Myxini > Myxiniformes > Myxinidae > Myxine > Myxine glutinosa. Next base: position 204,920,127 of record NC_136262.1, read on the forward strand.
TTGGAAACAATAATTATTTCAATTTCCAACAATTGAAATAATTATTGTTTCCAACAGTTGAAATTTAATGGAATTCGAATTCGAATAAAATCTCAACTACCATTTATTCGTTCTTGGCGCGAAAAAATGGCGCGCATTTTGTCATTATGTGCGACTTTACGTCACTCCCACGGACGTGAAAACATTTGTTTTCCTTAAAAATATGTTTAAAATAAATACAATAGTACATAAATTAACAATAAAAGAAGCTAAAAAACAATTTAAAATACAATAAAAAGCACATTAAAATATATAAATATGTACGTACAGTATACTGTCGTACGCGCAACCGCGGGATCGGAAAGGGGCAATGTCGCCGCCACAAACTACACCATGGAATTGCAGCTGGCGCGGTTTTTTAAACCATTGATATTAAAATGCAGAGTAGCCTATAACCACCAGGAATTTTATGCTGATTCCGAATCTGTGTCTAAAACTTTTCTCCGATGTGTAGTTCTTGAGTTATAAGCGGACATCCAGACAGACACACACACACACACACACACTCCTCCTTTTATATATATATATATATATATATATATATATATATATATATATATATATATATATATATATATATATATATACATATATATATATATATATATATATATATATATATATATATATTATATATATATATATATATTATATATATATATATATATATATATATATATATATATATATATTATATATATATATATATATATATATATATATATATTATATATATTATATATATATATATTAGGGTGGTCCTCAAATGTAAACATTAACTTTTCTAAAGTGCTTTTCCATTTTTTTATTACACCTGTAGAGAGAACAAATTGGGTAAAATTTCATTTCATTTTGAAAACTTTTACCACTGTCACATGGCCCCTGCTAATCTGCTAATCAGCACTATACAGAAATTATTTCGGTTTGTTTCAGTTATGATGGCGAGTGCAAGTACTTCAAGAAGAGCAACCAGAAAAAAGAACCATGTGTGGCTGATAGGCTGCCATATTGAAAAACTACCAGAAACTCGGCTCCCATCTTGGCAAGAGATTCTGCAGCGATACTTTAAGCTACATCATGCGGAGAAATTGGATATAAGCAGTGCCGCAATAACTGTTGTTCGTGAGACATTATGCATCTGAGAGAAAGCACGGATCCCCACTGCAGATGAGCGGAATATCATTGCAAAACTAGAGAGAAAAGTAGAACAATACAGATCCATCCTGAAAGGAAAGAGCCGGCGATCTGTCCCTGAGATAAAGAAAGAAGAGCAGTTTCAAACCGGTCTACGTGACTTATTTGACATTGCTCATGTTGATGTCCTTGATCTGATCAAAATACCAGAGGACTGTGAATTCCTTAAGGCACAACGGGAGCCAGGTCGATGGGGCTTTATGGTTGGTGTTGACAAGGTGCTAGCAGGAAAAGAGGAGCGGACACATCAACGCGACAAGGTGTTGACTGAAAGAGAGCAGCATGAAAAAGAGAAGAAAGCAGCCCGAGAGTAGACTCTTGAGCTAGCATCATCAACAGACAGCAGTGCTGAAGCCAGTGATCATGACGACTCTGCTGTTCTATCTGCTTCAAAGAGGCAGAGCCGAAAGCATGCAAGTAGCATTGTTACACCGGACCTAACAGCAGCTCTCAAACGCACCAAGGTTAGCGATCGATCAGCTGTTCACATCTTGTCAGCAGCAGCCTCTGCTCTGGGACACGACCCTTCAGAGTTGGCCATCAACCACACATCGATCAGGAAATCCAGGCGGATCCAACGGAAGACAATTGCAGGTGACATCCAGGCATCCTATGCTCCAAACACAAGTCTGGTGGTTCATTGGGATGGCAAGCTCCTTCCAGACGATGGGACTAAAAAAGTTGATCGCCTTCCTGTCATTGTCAGTGACCCACAAGGAACTGGAAAGCTTCTGGGTGTGCCAAAGCTGCCAGCAGGAACTGGACTAGCAACAGCTGCTGCTGTTATGCAATGCCTCGGAGAATGGCATTTGCAAGACATGGTGGCAGGTATGAGCTTTGACACGACAGCCAGCAACACTGGTTCAGCACTTGGTGCATGCACTATTTTGCAGCAAAAGCTTGGACGACCACTATTACATTTTGCATGCCGGCATCACATTCTGGAACTAGTGGTAGAGGCAGCAATGGCAGCATTCAAACCATTTCTTGGTTCATCAAAAGGACCTGAGATAGCCGTCTTCAAGCATTTCCAGTCAAACTGGAATTCCATTGACCAAAGCAAGTTTAAGCCAATGATGCCTGATGACCTGGACTCTGTAGTTTCAGGTGTATTTTTAAGTTGCAAAGAAGATGTCGTTTCATTCTGCATCCAGAAACTGGAATCGGGCCAACTACAAGATGACTACCATGAACTTCTTGAGTTGACTATTTTTCTGTTTGGTGAGCGTCCTCCGAGAGGATTCAGGTTCATGCAGCCAGGAGCCATGCATCGGGCAAGATGGATGGCCCGTGTGATTTATGGAATCAAGATCTACTTGTTCCGTGATCAGTTTCGACTGACCCCAAAGGAACTCAATGGCATAAAGCGTTTTACAGCATTTGTTGGAGCAGTGTATACCAAAGCCTGGTTCAGCGCTCCATCTGCTATTGGTGCTCCCGCTGGAGACCTAGCTCTCTTAAAAGCACTCATTTTCTATCCTGATTCAGTGATTGCCGAAGCCACCAGCAAAAAGCTTTCCAATCACTTGTGGTACCTCAGCGAAGAACTGGCAGGACTTGCTCTGTTTGACGATAGTGTTGAGCTTGATGTCAAGCGAATGATAGTAGCTGCTCTTAAAGAAGAATGCCAAGAGAATCCTCAACCACGGGTACATGTGGATCTTACAGCAAAAGAAGCCATCGCTGCCACGACTGTTGTAGATTTTGTTACTTCTGCGTCACTGCGAATTTTTACTGCATTCAAAGTCAATACTGACTTCCGAGAAAAGGACCCTGGTGAGTGGGCCGATGACCCATCATTTCAGTCATCACAGCAAGTCTTGCGCGGTATTGCCACTGTCAACGACTTTGCAGAACGTGGTGCAGCATTAATATAGGACTACAATCAAGTCTTGACAAAGGATGAACAGCAGCGCCAGTACCTGTTGCAAGTTGTTGAGTGGCATCGCCATCAGTTCCCCGACGCAAAGAAGATAAGGAGGAAATAATTTACCACAGAACTTATTAATGAGGAATCAATGGTCTGGAGGACTCTTACTCTGTGTGTTTATGATGATTGTCATACATTCTTACTGATTTGGGATTACATCTGAGTGTTAGTTTATTAAAAACAATTTTGTGTGTCGATACTGAAACATTGTAATTTTCAACCCATGTGTGACGGTAGTAAATAAGGTCGTATAGAAACTATCTTTGGCACATTTCATTTTTTCACAATAAGGAACAATTGTAGCAACAAGCACCTGAAAAAAGTCCAATTTTATTTTTTGGTGTACATTTGAGGACCACCCTAATATATATATATATATATTATATATATATATTTATATATATATATATATATATATATATATATATATATATATATATATATATATATATATATATATATATATATACGTATATATATATATATATGTAGTGGTAATGTTGACGTTGTGGGCTGTTAGCGTTGACGTTGTGGGCTGTTGGCGTTGACACAGTGGGCTGTTGACGCGTAATCAATGGAGGTCCGTGGTTCGAGTCCCGTATTAAGTCAGAATTTTTCACACTTAGCTCCATGCAGGAATTTGATTCCTGTTTATAAAAATTGAGTTAATCTTCACTGCACTTCTGTATATACACACATACATATGCATAAATATACTTACGCTAACATTTGGGGTCTGCCCATTAGTCACGTAAGACATCGGCCATTATAAAAGCTCGCAGTGTTAAGTGTGTAAAATTCTGAGGAGATTACGGCTGGCTCAATAGCGCAGTGGGCTGTTGACGCGTAATCAATGGAGGTCCGTGGTTCGAGTCCCGTATTAAGTCAGAATTTTTCACACTTAGCCCCACGCAGGAATTTGATTCCTGTTTATAAAAAATATATATATATATAAAAATATATATATAATAGATACTGGCTAAGTTGCAGTCAGGGAAAGACAGAACCACCCACTTTTCAAAGCCAGTCAAGTACTACACGCCTAGCCACATCATTAGTCAGCCTACATAGGGGCTTCAGCAGTCTTTTGGAGAGCTAATCTGCAGCATACCCTTTGGGAAAACGACTCAATCCATGGATGCCTTTCTGGCTCTCTGGTCGACATCGCTATTGAGAGATGCCCTTTTTATAATAATAAAGGGGGAGGGGAGGGGTGGAACGGAACAAATTCCAAACAAAACTAAGCTCTTTGTACTTCTGTCCCAAGACCAAAGGTACACAGTTGAATAAAGGTTGTCAAAAGAATGCACATGCACCTTGCCCTTATGTCAACGGTCATTATCATATGAAAACACATACATCCGGGTCAGTATGATCAAAATGGATTATCATACTAAAATGTTTTCAGTTTGGGGTGCACTCTCTTTCCCTGACACCGGCATACTCTCCTATTTGCCAGACACCGGCGCACTATCCCATGTCCCAGCGAATGGCGCACTCTCCCATGTCCCAGCCAACGGCACACTCTCCCATGTCCCAGCCAATGGCGCACTCTCCCATGTCCCAGCCAACGGGCACTCTCCCATGTCCCAACCAATGGCGCACTCTCCCATGTCCCAGCCAATGGCGCAATCTCCCATGTCCCAGCCAATGGCGCACTCTCCCATGTCCCAGCCAATGGCGCACTCTCCCATGTCCCAACCAACGGGCACTCTCCCATGTCCCAACTAATGGCGCACTCTCCCATGTCCCAGCGAATGGCGCACTCTCCCATGTCCCAGCGAATGGCGCACTCTCCCATGTCCCAGCGAATGGCGCACTCTCCCATGCCCCAGCCAACAGCGCACTCTCCTATGTCCCAGCCAACGGTGCACTCTCCCATGTCCCAGCCAAAGGCGCACTCTCCCATGTCCCAGCCAACGGGCACTCTCCCATGTCCCAGCCAATGGCGCACTCTACCATGTCCCAGCCAATGGCGCACTCTCCCATGTCCCAACCAATGGCGCACTCTCCCATGTCCAGGCCAACGGGCACTCTCCCATGTCCCAACTAATGGCACACTCTCCCATGTCCCAGCCAATGGCGTACTCTCCAATTTCCCAGCCAAAGGCGCACTCTCCCATTTCCCAGCCAATAGCATACTCTCCAGACACGGGTGCACTCTCCTTTGTTTAGGACACCGGCGCACTGTACTTTTTTGGAAAACAGGAACTAATCAACCCCTAACCCAGATACCTTCAATCAGCCCTTAGCTTTTGCTATTTCCCCCGAAATCCAGCTTCTGTAACTCCACCCTCAATCAGCTGTTGGCATGCCGCCTTTATCAGCTGGGCAATTTAACATAAATCACACCAAATGGGCATTCTCATTCCAAGGTGTGCACCACATCATTCCCAACTGCATGTAAACAATCCCATTGTAGAGTTTTGGTTTACCTGGGAAAACTGTGGAAAGAGACTGATAGCAACAGGCAAGGCCAGGCCGAAAGCAGCTGTACACACTAGAGCGTGCAATGGTAAATGAAGAGCAGGCCACACTTTTAAGAACTTCCTCCTGTGGGAACAGTAAATATGTGGTCATGTACATAGTTGTGACAGGTACATGCGCCTTCCCCTTCCCCCCTCTCCCCCAACCGCCTCTGCCCCCCTCTCCCCACAGGGCAAACATTCCCAAATAAGAAACAAAAATAGATAAAGTAAGGCTAAAGTGCTCTTCCATCAATCAACAATGAGAATTGTATTATCTTCTAGAATAATTCCAGATGATATTCTTTCACCATCTGCATGTTGCTGTTATAAATGTGTTCAACAAAAAGCTGTGGTTTTACAATGATTACTCACTGACCATCAATACCTTCAAACATAACAGGGAAGAAAAGAGGAAACATCAATCAGCCAAAATTGCTGCTTTTCCATAAGGCCTGGGTAAGTCGGTTCAGTAAGGCATGGATTGCTGGATACAATATCTTTCCCTTTAAGAACATCATTAAAAATGTTCTCCATGTTTGTTTGACATATGGAAAAATCAGTGGTAATGCAAGACACGGATAAATGTGACGGATAAATGTGACTTGAGTCCGAATAGAGAAATGTGTGACATGCTACAGGATAGAGTCAGAATAGTGATTGGCCTAAAAAATTCCCAATTTTATTTCATGTCAAATTATACCACGATTAATGATGTTCAATGGTTTTCAGAAAAAAATGTGTTTGGGTTCCCCCTTAATCTACCACGTCACGAAGATTGGCACTGTATGATCCGTCTGTTGCTTTTTTAACTTCAATCTACTGCGTTACAAGATCGACACGGTATGATCCGTCTGTTGTTTTTTAAACTTTAATCTACTGCGTTACAAGATGGAGACGGTATGATCCGGCTGTTGCTTTTTTAACTTTAATCTACTGCGTTACAAGATCGACATGGTATGATCGGTCTGTTGCTTTTTAAACTTTAATCTACTGCATTACAAGATCGACACAGTATGATCCGTCTGTTGCTTTTTTAACTTTAATCTACTGCGTTACAAGATCGACACGGTATGATCGGTCTGTTGCTTTTTAAACTTTAATCTACTGCGTTACAAGATGGAGACGGTATGATCCGTCTGTTGCTTTTTTAACTTTAATCTACTGCGTTACAAGATCGACACGGTATGATCCGTCTGTTGCTTTTTTAACTTTAATCTACTGCGTTACAAGATGGAGACGGTATGATCGGTCTGTTGCTTTTTAAACTTTAATCTACTGCGTTACAAGATGGAGACGGTATGATCCGTCTGTTGATTTTTTAACTTTAATCTACTGCGTTACAAGATCGACACGGTATGATCCGTCTGTTGCTTTTTTAACTTTAATCTACTGCGTTACAAGATGGAGACGGTATGATCGGTCTGTTGCTTTTTTAACTTTAATCTACTGCGTTACAAGATCGACACGGTATGATCCATCTGTTGCTTTTTTAACTTTAATCTACTGCGTTACAAGATCGAAACGGTATGATCCGGCTGTTGTTTTCGTATATTTAATCTACCACATCAAGAAGATCGGCACTGTATGATGCCCGCCGGAGCACTTCTAATGCCTTCACTTGCACTAATAGAGATAGCTCTGGAAAGGACCATTCATGGCACATTTCACCTCCGGATTTATTACAACACCACAGTCTTCATGCTCCCCCACCTGTAATCCTATCCGTCTGCTGCGCGGACATTACACAGGCTCTACTACTGATGTTAATTACTCGGTTTTTATTTATTACCCACGCCAGAGGAGAGGGTATTGCATTTGGGTCCGTTTGTTTGTCCGTTTGTTTGTATGTATGTTTGTCCGCATAAAACATGAGAAAGTGTTTCACTGCAACCATTGGTCCGATTGACACAAAAGTTTCACCATAGGAGCACCTTCTCCTGCAAAATTATTATAATGATAATTATGACGTCATAGGTCAGGTGGAATGGGCACCATCTTGGAAAAACTGACAAACCTTGCACCTCTATAATCTCAGAAACCACTCCATGGAAAAAAGATTGAAACATGGCTTATTGCCGAGTACTTCACACGGGGAACAACATGTATTAATGATGATGTCATCCGTGCCATCATCATGACGTCATAATTAGACAAGTAGAATACTTGATATGATCAGTTTTGAAATTTCTTCAGCGTGATCTACACAAACATTGTATGTGAGAATTGAAATGATGACCTCATCAGTCACGTGGTTTGGCAGCCATATTGGATTGAAATGAAAAACTTTTTCTAGAACAGCTTAATAGATGGATGAGCAACTCCACACACATGCTCTACTAGCCTTGAGGAATAATGTTTGAAAACGATTAGGTCGTAGGTCACATGGTCTGGTAGCCATATTGCATTTAAGGAAGATATTCAAAAAATTGTTTCTCTGAAAGCGCTTATCATATCAATTAAAAATGTTACAAATATCATCTCACACCATTGCTGCATATAATGTGATAATCTATCTATAATTCCAGTAATCTCTGTGTGTATGTTTGTATGTTTGTATGTTTGTATGTTTGTATGTATGTATGTATGTATGTATGTATGTTTGTCTGTGACCGCTGTTTCTCGACAACTACCGGTCCGATATACTTGAAACTTGCCAGGTATATTGCTGGGGACCCGAGGATGTGCCTTTTCAAGGTTTCATATTAATCGGAGAAGTAGTTACCGAGCTATGTCCAAAAAACGATTCAACCAATCAGAGAGCAGCGAGCTATCACGTGTGCCGAACGTGGCGAACAGACTCTGCCTCGGACGGCACATTTGAGAGCGTATTCATTTATTTCACGTTGGAAAACTATGTTGCCGTTAAACTATGTTTTAAAACTAATTAAAACTAATTTGCGATTCATCGTAACTGTGATTTGCGACCTTCCGGACAGTGAAGACTGCACTTCCGGCAGCCAATCACAGAACGCGTTGTTGCGGTTGTGAGAGCGAGCCGAGCCGAGCGCGTGCGCCATTACGGTTCGTAATTCGATTTCTTCCGGAGAAAATAATAATTTCTCGATTTCTTATGCGCATTATTTCTCCCAATTCAGTCAGAGCGAAGGGCGGAAGCGAAGAGCGTTGTTTTTTTTGTTTACGGGCGTACGGGCGGGGTAGAGCGTACGGGTAGCGTTTTTTTTTTTTTTTGGCAAGGAACGGGCACCCACGTACGGGCATGCCCTAGTAATACAAAACAGCATCATGGGTCACGTGGTTTGGCAGCCATCTTGGATAGAAAAACTAACCTTATCCGAAACACAAAATACCACAGAAAATACACACAAACAAACATGTCCTGGCGAGGATCTGCAATCTCTGATTGCTCTTGTTTTATTATATTTTGCATTCCCACGTTATCAAAACAAACTTTGCGTGTAAACGATCTGCCTCTGGGCTACCAATACATTTTCGATTCTGACATAATATTTCACTACATATTGCATTGAATTTCCCCGGGAACTTCAGCTAGTAAACAATAAATTCACTTCATGTGGCAATTTAATACCTTCAATTAAAGCACTAACATCCACTTCCATGAACCACTTAAGGAATCCTTTTACAAAACAGCTGTCAAATAAAATAATATAAACTTCAACATGAAAAACAAACATCATAAAACAGCATATATTCTTTGGAAATACCAAATGAATCATTAAAAAAAAAGAAGATCCCTCACAGCATCACCTTCATTCGACTCATCTGGAAAATGAGTCATTGTATTGCCTCATAGCACAAAGCAAAAAAGCAATTTCCAAAAAGGTTTTAACTCGTGGAAGTCGAATTCTTCCTGACTGATGAAAGACTAAACAAGCATGGAAATGGTGATCTACATCATCAATAAATAGTCAAATTGAACCTAATAGAAATATCCTCAATAGAAAATCGATAGCACCCTAAAGTAAAACTTCTAAATATTTAACATCCTTGACAATCACCTTACTATCTGTAGGCCTAGTGTTGGCTTAATGGTCAAGGTAGCTGGCTTGAGATTTTAGGGTGTTAAGTTCGAGCCCCTGTCGTGCTGTTGAATTAACACCAGGTGGGTTGACTCAACCTGACCATCCTTCCAAGGTTTGGCAAAATGAGTACCAGCTTACAGGTAACGGGGGCACTGCATCAGCGGTACAGCCATGTCCCCAGAAAACGATGCAGATAGGTAGCCACAGATTACATTAAAAAAACCCACCACCACCTTACTAGCTGTCCTCACTAGTCTGTCTAATTTCCTTCTGTTATCTTGAGATAAAACCCATAAAATACAACAAAATGTTACAACAGATTGGATTGCAGCCCGATAAAACAAAAACAGAATCTCCATGTGAACATTAATACACTTAAAACCCCTTAAAAAGTATGAGCTGATTACATGTACAGCTTACATTCTCTGTGTTACTCTTCCAGTTTAATTCATTATCAATAAAGGTTACTAAATATTGAAATTCTAAACAATCCCAACATTTTCATTCAAAATCGACAATGCTTGATCATTTTCCCTGCTGTTCCTGAAAGCAAAAACAATTTCCTTTATTTTCCCTACAATATAAGGACATGGTGAATTTCCTAGCACTAACTTAAGAAGGAATAAACATCGTCTCTATACCCTTTGTCATCATTGTTGAAAATCCGTCCAGCAAAAAAAATTATCATATGCACATTTTACCATAAAATATGAAGATAAGCCAGGGCTAATACATTCGAAAACACTCATTAGAAGGTAAACAAAGCCGGTGATAATATACATCCTTGCAGAGTACTGGTATTGTACATAATATAATCAGAAAATGTATTAGCTTACTATAATTCACCAAATGTCTGTCTGTCTGTTCCCAGGTACCACAAAAACGGCTGAACCGATCGCAACAAAATTTTGGGTGGGTAATCCTGGGACCCTCTGGAGTAAAATAGGCTATATTGTTTTTCCAATTTTTTCCCAATTTTCCAATTTTTCCAATTTTCCAGTTTTTCCAAACACGATGGAATAATATTTACTGATATGAACAGTGATGTGGCTTTTATTGAAATTCTACAAATACTGTTTAGATTTTGATGATTTGCCTGTGATATGATTTAACAATTTTAATGGATGTTTATATGAATTGTTTAAAATAAAAAAGCCTTCAATTTCTGATATTTTGCCTTTTCATTTTGGCCTCCCAATTGAAGCCCCACCCGTAGGGCGGGTACCGTTGCGAGTCCAAATTAACCTTGTGTTGTCCATCTGTCAAAAAATTAATTAACCCATCTTACTATAATTCACCAAATGTCCGCCCGTCTGTCTGTCCATCCATCTGTCCGTCCGTCCGTCAGTCTGTCCGTCCGTTCGAAGGTACCGTCCGTTCGAAAAATGGCTGAACCGATTGCAACGATATTTTGGGTGGGTAATCCTAGGATCTCCTGGAGTAAAATAGGCTATATTGTTTTTCCAATTTCAGCTTTGGCCTCCAGCATTTTCAGGTTTGGACTCCCGTATAATGTTATTTTCCCAGGTGCTGCACAAACGGCTGCACTGATCGCTGCACCGATCGGACTCGGTGACCTCGGACAAAGACCTTTTATAAGACATGGGTTGAATCCCTGCTTGAGAGAATGCCAACCCCCTCCCCGCCATCACGGCAGTCTCTCCAACTCACAATCCCACGAGATATGCGGAAAAGACGACCCAAAACCAATTATCTTCTTTTTGATTCGTATATAAACATCATTAAAAGTGAATAATGACCTCGGCCAAAGTTCAAACGACGTGGGTTTAAGGTCTACATGAGAGAATTCCACATAGCTTAACCGAAAAACCGAAAAATAGAAAAACCGAAAAACGTTGCACCTCTACATCTTGGGCAGTGTATAAGCCAACATTGAGACAGATCGCTGTCTCAATCGTTCTTTCCGAGGCCGTAACACCTATCGGCTCAAAATCCTTTTAACTGTTGACTTGGTAGTTTTTACAATGAAGTAAACATTAACAATGTTGTTAAAAGTTTATTTTGTGATTAATTTGTGACTAGCCGAAACCCGTGGAACATCCACGGAAGGGAGGATGTGGTGTATGGATAGAGTGTACCATTATGGATGGCATAGGGGATTTGCTTGTCCGAGTAAGAGTTAGGAAGAAAGATGAGAATGAAGAGTGCGTATATGAACAACGATCGCCGACACCGGCACAAATGCATGCTCTGGATTGTCCACTCAGTGGACGGCTTGCTTTCGCCTTCGCCTGTCCAATCAGCGGACGGCTTGCTTCGCCTTCGCCCAGCAGACGCCAATACAATGGCATCGTAAGATGGCGTCGTATTGGCAGTTAATCGGATGCTTTTGGGCCCCAACGTCGGCTAATTCAGATTTTTCGAGTATGGCTGTACGTGATAAACAAAGAGCGCGGTTCGTAGATCGTAAATCCATTAGTGCCGTGGGCATCGGGTCACTGGGTGCGGCGTAAAAGGGATAACAAAGTCGAGTCCTTACGGTATTATTATATAGATTGGAGTTATGTTGTTTGGAATGAAAAAAAAGAGATATCGAGTTCAAGTGAATGACGACATGCCGTGATAGTTTCTACTTTCTGAACGTGAACTTCGCGGATCGCCATATGCAGATTCGCCATGGACCCACGATCGATGTTTCTATACGTGAATGTACCCGTTTCTTTGCGAACGGGTACGTTTTTCATGTAAGTCCTTCACGAACTTGCTGTCCATGTCTGACGTGCGACTGAAGGTGCTACAGGAATGTGGAATTTATTGGTTTCATGCTTTAGCATTCGCCGTATCTGCATTGCCTGTTTGCTTCTGGCCTGCGTAGCACGGGTATCTCACTAGTAAGTTCAAATTTAAATTCACACGCACACCTTGCAACTTCTCCAACAATAAATGAGTGGATAGTGTTAAAAGCCGATGAAGAATCCACAAATAAAAACCTGTGCATAAGATGTTTCTCTCTCAGGGTGTTCATACCCTTTGTGTAACAAGGTTATAACTGCATCTACAACACCGCTCTTTTCCCGATAAACAATTTAAGAAAGGATCCGGATCCATACATTCCTTCGTTTACTCCACAATAATATTTCTCACACAATCCTTGTCAAACAGTTAATGGGTATAGTAGTTTATGCTACTGGTCTATTAATCATTGAAACTAACCGGTTTGGTATTTTAGATACACCTATAATGACAGAAGACTCCAACAACGTTGAAACTTATTGAGAGTTCAGTGAACACTAAAACGGTGAATAAAAAAAAAAGTAAAACCAATTCCTTATAAGATTATTTTAAAATACGTCCAGACAAGCTATCCGGCCAAGCAGCCGTACCAGATTTGGCATTCTTTAAAGATCTTTGAACTACACAATGACTAAGTTAAACTCCTTCCTCTTTCCTCGCAGAGTCTCTCATGTGTCCTAATAATTATCCCTAACGAGTGTAAAATTACATTTGTGTAATCGAACAAATAATTTATTAAAATCACAAGCAAGAGTTAACACATTATCAGAACTTGATGCTAGGATGTTTTTCTTGTCGTAACCTGTCATTTCCTTCACCATCTCTGATCTATATTTCTGTTCAATTTTACCTGCATATTTACCTTTTCTCCAAATTTTGTCACCAAATTTTTACCAAACCAAATTTTTGGCAAGTAACCAATTTTTTTGTATTTCCTTTTGTAATCATTTCATTTTCAACGAATCATCTTTTCTAAAAGCAACTTGTTTTTCCTGCAAAATAATCCAAAGATCTTTTCTAACCCATGGTTTATTATTTGGATATACTGTATTTGTATTTGCCTCTTCAGAATAAGCATTGTTTTACTAAATTTAATATAACCAGAAACCAAGTTGGGTCACTCATCCAGTGATGCTGATGCCAAAAATACCTCCTAATCAGTACATTAAAAACAAACTCTTAATATTGCTTGCTTTTTTATTACGAGATTAGAGGGGATACCCGGTGCTGCCCGGCTGGGTGTGCTTTTCCGGTGGGGGGTTCGGGGTGTGTTGGGCATTGAGAAACTATGATGTTATTGCCTCATGGTAGTTAACTTCTGCCTGCAGACTAGTCGCAGCACGGTCCGACCACCCATCCCAATATACACCTTAAGCGCCTTTGGTGGCCTCAAAAATTGACTTCAAGGTCAAAGTGTGGTGCTGAAAACCTTTCCCAGATATCTGGGAAAGTACTTATTCCCAAATTTGGGGCCTCTATATGCTACAGTTTGGCCTTGAAAGAGGAACATAAAAACACACAAACAAACACGAAAACAAACAAACACTTGACAATATTTAGAAGATTTTAACGTTTTCAATGTGCACCATGTGCCGGTACCCCAATGTCGTTTTTTCCCCCAAGCTGGGTCACTCAATCAAAATCGGGTTAGTTAGAGTTCAGTAAACTCTTACGAAGATTGATGTTTAAAGCTGTAGCAAAAATTAACCCAAGAGGGCACCATGGCAATGATGGGCCAAATGGCCTCATTTCCTTGTTTGAGGTCAGTTTCTTGATTGTCAGATGTACAAACACTCCCAGCACATATGCAAAATTTGGTGGAGATTGGCTCAGCGGTTTTTTTCTCTGATATTTAGGCATACATGCACCAACATATAGAGAATTACCTTGTGGGGTTAGGAGCAGGGTGTGGGTGGTGTCCATGACCTGAATCTGGGTACTCCCAGCATTTATGCAAAACCTGGTGGAGATTTGGCCAGCCGGTTTTTTCCCCCATGATTTTCAGATGTACATGAACATCCAGGGAATTTTCTTACAGGGTTAGGGGTGGGGTTATGCCCATTACCAGACCCTGGGCACCCCTGGCAAGTTTGCAAAATTTGGTGGAAATTGGCCCAGCCGTTTTTGTTTCCTATGGTTTTCAGACCTACACACACACATGGTCTAGGCATGTAATTTTCCCACATTTATTAATTCATATTAACAAGTTATAAAGTTCCATCAGGTTGTGGCCGAATTCTGGTGACATTCATGACTAGATTTTTAGATGACAAGATTTTAGTCTTATTAGGACTTATCTGATCATTATTTTAAATATTTCAGCAACTGTTGGTCTGATTGACACTAAATTTTCACCATAGCAGCGCCTCCTTTAGAATATGTTAATGATAATCATGACGTCATAGGTCATGTGGTACAGGCGCCATCTTGGAAAAACCGAAAAACGTTGCACCTCTACATCTCCAAAACCTCTGCATGGAAAAAATTGAAACATGGCCCATCGTAAAGAACTCCATATGGGGAATAGGTGTTGTTAACGATGACGTCATTGTTGCCATAATTATGACGTCATAATTCGACAGGGACAACGCTGGTGATCTGATCTGATCAATTTTAAATTTATTGAGCGTGATCTATGCAACAATTATATTAGAGAGTATAAATTTATGATGTCATCACTCACGTGGTCTGGCAGCCATATTGGATCAAAGAAAAACAATGTTCAAAAACAGAAGAGTTGGCTCGCAACAAGTTGACTGCGCAGGGTAAGTATTCTAAGAATACCATCTAGTTTGTTCTGTTTCTCTAAGTGTCGCTCTATGAGTGATTTCTAGTTTGTCTGTCACACAAACTGAAGTTAGTTAGAAGAAGTCTGTCACACAAACTGTCACACAAACTGTCACAGTTCTGAAGCAATTATTCTGAAATATTTTGTGTAGGTAGGTGACCAGACAAGGACAGAAACACACATGCTTGGTCAGGATCCGGATGCAGATCCAGATCTTGGAATTTTAAAAGTGATTCTTCACCATTGAGCAATAGGGCCAAAAACGATATATAACATAAAATCTCAAAAGGTTATGGACTGATTCGGACGAAACCTGGTGGAAAGATTGAGTGTGTAATAAGGATGAATTGATTAGATTTTGGTGAAGATCTGAATCCGGATACGAGAGGTTTTTTTCAATTTTCTAAGTGATTCTTCACCATTGAGTGCTCGGGCTAAAATGATATATAACACGATATCTCAAAAGGTTGTAGACGAGTTATGACAAAAGTTAGTGGATGAGTTGCTTCGGTGACAAGAACAAGCCAATTCGATTTTGGTTCAGGTCCGGATCCTGATCCGGCCTATCGGTGAATATAAAACGTAAACTGTTCAGCCCGGCGGAGGTATGCGCTCTACCGAGTGTCGTCATAGTTTAGATATTTTTTCAAGGTTGTATCTGGTTGGAGTTTCTTTTTTTTTACCTTTATCAATTGGACTCGTAGTTTGCCACAAGAAGTTCATGATCTGGCAAACAGTTTGCACATGGAAGTGTTGGCAATTGAACAGCACTTCTCCATCTTCTGTTGATTACAATGTAGTCAATCAGATTTGTATGATGCCCATCAAGTGAAGTCTAAGTGAACAGTCTCTGCTTGGGTTGTTTGTATCATTTGTATGCATTTACGAATTCATTCTCCACACAGAACTCCAACATTCGCTCCACTGGCTCATTTTGGATACCAAGTCCGTCCTTTCCTGAAAAACATGACATCATGACAACAACACCGAAGCTTTTTGTGCTGTACTCTTCGAGGCGATTCACAGCAAAGAGACCGGAAGAGATGTTGACTAGTGCATCTATAAACATGTCTAAGTAACCGTGAACTTGGGAGTGAGGACTCAACCGGTACGAGCATGCAAGAACGTTCAAGGATCGTCGACCATTTCTTCTTCTTCTTCTTCTTCTGCCATTGCACGGCACTTGGCTGCCAACCCCGATTGTGCAGACCAGTACAATGTAGATATGTTCAAGATATTGAGCCGAGGTCGGAGTACGTTACATCTACGTATGTCAGAAGCAACCTCCATCCGTTACACGGACCCTACATTGTGTCGTCAAAAGGAATTTGTACATTCTCTCATTCTCTTTCAACACAGAAAGATTAAAGGTATTTCCCCGACCGCTGTCCAAGGTAGTGATGCAAATGGTGCGTCATCGCTGAAAACTCCGCTCCGCTCCAGCCAAACGGAGCCAGGGACAGTGGATGACTGAGTCAACCAATGGGCGTTCAGAACACCAATGACGTCAAGACTGAAGAACCAATCGGGGTTGTTACTTAGACATGTTTATAAATGCACTAGTTCTCATAACTTCCAATCTCTTAGCTGTGAATCACCTTGAAGAGTACAGCACGAAAAGCTTCGGTGTTATTGTCATTATATCGTGTTAGTTTTCTTATATATTAAAGTTCTGTAGTACTTTAGCCTGGTGTTGGCTTAGCGGTTAGGGTGCCGGCTTGGGATCCGAGGATCCTGAGTTCGAATCCCGGTCGATCACTGAATTAACGCCAGGGGGGTTGACTCAGCCTGTCATCCTTCCGAGGTCGGCAAATTGAGTACCAGCTTGCTGGGATGAATGATCCCGGTGTGTACCCCGATTTAGAATAGGTACACCGTATCCCTGCGCATCGTAAGAGGCGATGAAGGGTTGGCGTCAGGAAGGGCATCCGGCCATAAAAACATTGCCTCAAACAGGGAACCATGATTGTCATGGAGCCCGCAAGGCTAACCCCTGCTCTAGTGGGGAAAATGGCCTTACAACGATCATTCATTCAGTACCAAACATCTGCTTATACATCTAACTTTCCCTGATTCATTGACTAATAAGAGAGAACCACATTCTCTCTAATAAACAAATTCCCCATGTTATGTCTCAAGGCAATTTCCCATAAAAGTATTGTCGTGTTCCCGGGAGGGATTGAGATCCCCTGGGGACAACTTGCCGATCAGCTTACCTCCAAGGCATTCAGTCAACTATGGCGGACCTTCTTTATATGCACAAGGAGTGGGGGAATGACGAAGCTTACCTGCACCGGCAGACGCAGCATGGGTGGTTTTCCGAATCACAGACAGATAAACGGGACAGGGTGAGGAATTAAAATGCAACAAAACCCAGTTTAATAAAATTAATGCAGGTGACAAGAAATGCACGGTAAACTAAAATTCCTAATTGGGACGTCCCCATACAGACTCGTATACAGACACAGGGAAAAATAACTGAAAGTAAATATAGTGTCTGTGAGGTGCGGTTGACTGCACTCCACTGGCGTGTCCCATGGATCCCCGAGTCCGTCGGTGGGAACCCACGCCTTGGAGCGAATTCGCGTCCCAAGCCAGCCGTTGACGGCGAAGCGAAACAGCCCATGCTCCCTCCTGCTCGGCCGCACCGAGCCGTGATGCTCCTTCCAGGCATACACAGCACCACTTGCCACAAAGGGGAGAGAGAGAGTGCACAACCTGCAACCGCCCGTATTGCTGGATGTCGGGAAGACCCAGGGAAGAGAGTCAATGTCCCCGCTCTTATGAAAGCCAAGGTCCAGAAGGAAGAAAAAATGGTGGGGCGCATCTTTTTGTCCCTCGTTCTAGAATGTTCTATGATGACGTCCGTGCGCTCCAATCAGTGGCCGCCATCGCATTGCTCTATGGGCATCCTGATCAATCGTTCTTTGAGGCGTGGCCTCACGGCCACTTGCCGGCCTTTGAGATGACCCGGTCGGTGGTATCATTGGTGGTGCGTGAATGTCCTGGTTCCGGTTGTTTTATTTGGTGTTATTTTAGGTGTGGAGTGAATGGCTGGTATGGTGTGTGTCATAAGGAACAAGGGAAAATCCACAGAGGTGATTACATACAGGGAATTATTCTTATACCCTAACTAATTAACGTAGCCCCACCCCTCTCATGTAGATAATCATACACTTATGCGACATCCGGCCTAACGGATCCCTACTTAGTTACAGGTTTCTTCTTCTTCACGACAGTCGGAGCACACTACCCATACAATCCTACCTGGCCCCAAGGTATTCCATTGCCTACCCCCCATAAACGTAAGAGTATCATAACTGAATATCACACAAGGCCTGTCGTATATTAATATCCGAAAGGTATTTGGACAAATATGATATAACCGGCATGTTTCAACTAAGTTTACAAAATAATGACATGGACAATCGTCCTGGACTGTGTTTGTTTGGATTGAGGGAAACAAACTTGAGGTTAGCTTCAGAGCAAAAGTTCAGAAAGTAAAGGAAATATGCATTTTGTAATCCACTTCTATCTATGTGTGACATTATGGCAAGCATATTTCGTGTGAAGAAATATTCAGAAATAATTCACCTGCAAATTGGCTTGAGGCACACAAGCAAAATTTCTATTAAGGTTTCGTCGCACTGTGGAATGTAGGAATCAAATATGATTCATAGACTGGTGTATATGAACTGTGGATGCGAGTCATAAAAGCTATTTGTAAAATAATGTACGCTTCAACTGATGGACCACCTTCCCGAAGCTTAATTTTCCATGTATTTCTACAATTCAGGATTTGCACGTCAAGCATGCTGACATCTGCCACATTAATCCTTGCTTTTCAGAGTATGTTAAGCAAAATGCCAGCAGTATGCTGCCGACATGAGGCTTCCCTTTGATAATCTTACAAACCCTAAAATTCCATTCTAAATTTTCCATTTCAGGAATTAACTTTGCAGCTGGAACTATCTGGAGAAGCATCGAGCAATTATAAAAGGTTATCTTGGCATTGCGTCGATTAGGCAGTTTGGAGCACGGAGGGAGACAATAGCTGCAGGCCAAAGTGAACTCGGTAATCTTATCCAGAGACATTGTGGAATGATTTTGGGAGAAAATGAACTCGATTTTCATTTCGGGAGAGAGTGGGATGTGGTTTATGCAAACATTTCTGCTTTTCACACATGGATATGGGAACAATGCACATGGGTACAGATGTATCATAGGCCGAGCCTTTCCAAGTATTCCTGCGGCCATTAGGTTTAAATGTGACTGTAAGAGCGCAAAGGACGATCCTGGTTCTTAAGTCGTTCCCAAGATGAAAACATCCTGAAAAGCTCTTCCTCCCTGCCCGCAACAACCCCCAACCCCCACCCACTCCTCTCCAGAGTATCAGTAACTGACCTTTTAAATCAGTACGGGTTAAAACCAGGATTGAGAAAGCCTTAACACTTCTGCTGACGCATCATTTTGGGATAAACTTCTAAGATGTTTACGGTACTCCAGTTGGACTCAGCTGGAAGGGGACCAAGGCAGGGAATACCAGTTTTGTGAACTGATGCAAAAAAAAATTGGGGGGGGGGGGGGGGTGGCAATGAGAATGCCTACTGAAGATCATGCAAGCAGTTCGAGTATTGCTGCAGTGAAACCATACTTCCTTTCAAAGCATACTTCCTTTTCACTGTCATTATATCAATTCCATCGTACTATATATAACAGTCGCAAATAAGCCATTGGTCGTGATCACATATTTGTTGAGAAACTAAATTTCATGCCATAAAAAACATTTCGTTAATCCTACTACTTCTACTACTAACTACTATTTATTTAATGGCAGCAATTGTTCCCACCCTCTTGTGGGGTTGGCCAGGGATAATTTTTAGGCCCAAATCTTTGACGGACCTGCCAACCAGGTCTGATGTTCAACTGAAGGTGATTTGGGAAGGAATTTGTAATTTGTCCAGGGTGCGGACGATAACTCACGTCGTCTATGAGAAAGAGACCATGGGATCTTTAATTTTAGTGTTCACCGACTATTATTATCAGAGACATTTTGATAATAATGAAATTAATTACTTTTGGTTTAGTCTGTTATTGTTGAGCCATCTTAACCCCTTTCTCGTGATGCTGGTTCACCAGTTTCAAATCCCAGATACTACAAACATTTGTCCATTTTCTCTCCGAATAATCTCCTCGCAATTTATGTAGTAGTGTGCAGTTGTCTACTAATGTATGTCCTACATGTGACATATGTACACGCTTCTCTATGAGCTTCAGATCAGTATAAATAAAAGAAAATTAAAAAAGTAAACATTTACTTCAGATTACGCAAAAGTGTCTTAAATATTGAATAATATTCAGCTGAATGAATATTCGTTTATTTACCTTCCATCACTTCTATCACAATTACACTCAAATACACCGATTGTATCTTCGCATGAAAATAAACAAACTTGAACTTTAGTCGCAAAACCAAGCTTTTTTCGTTGGTCTCATTGGCCCAAAATGAAGTTCAGCTTCACTGCAGAATCATATTCCCAACACAGCAGAAAAGTCAACACATTACAGCTGGTTCTTCCTCAAGCAGGAAGAACCCATTATACTCGTAGATGCAAAAACTCCACTGCTCCTTGAAGACATGGACACACCGATTCTCATTATTTCTGCAATCCTTCGACCATTCCCCATTGTTATCACTAGCATGGATCAGCGCGCCTCGCCACACATCGCTGCAGAAACAAATGCATCTTTGACCATCCGGGAATGAGGGAAAGGGGGGAATAGCGGGTGCGGGTTAGTGGTGGTGATGGTGGATTAGGTGATGTGGGGGAATGGTGGTGGGGTTGGTTGGCCAAATATATGTTGTGCTCTGCCTGAATATATAATATACTGTAAGTCAAAAGTCAGAACCTAACACGTATAAATAAAAAGGAACTGAACACGAATTTATATTTATTTTAAATGATCAGTTAGAGCTGGATGGCAAAAACAACACAATATCAAAAACTGGACGAGAAAGTCGATCTGCCAATGGTACAGAGCAGATGTGCCCCCAATACACGGCTTTCCTTGCTCTTCCAGCGGGTGTTTACTTCTGCTTACCTTGGTCTATTAATGAAGTCAAAGTTATAAAAAAAATTAGCTCTGATAAAAAGGACTCGACACAAATTATTTGATTTAAAATGATCAGTTAGAGCTGGAAGGGAAGGTCAACACAAATTTATCAAAAACTGGAATGGAAATTCGAATTTCGTGTCTGTCTGTCTGTCTGACGATTTTGACCATGATACATTTGGTCATTACTTATCCAATCTCAACCAAACTTGACAGGAGGACTAAGGGTCACACAATGAAAGTTGTAGTGAATTCATTTCCCCCCCCTCCACAAGGGGGTTTTCTCCACCAAGGGGGTTTTCCCTGCCGATGGGGTTTTGTGTTGAGGTGTGTTGAGGTGTATATCCGTGTTAAGATAACTTTATCGTGGCGTTTTTTCAAGGCCACTTCTGAGAACAAAATAATAATATTTATGATATTACAAAACAAAATTAATACTAATAATATCCCCCCTCCCCAAGAGTTGTTTCCTCCTTGAACAAACCCTGTCAACGTTTATTAATAGTTTCTTGTGCCGTTTTTGTGGGAGCAAAGACCCCCACCAGAGGTAAAAATATTCTAAAGCACAATCACATAATTGTATGATTACTTTTTGAAACAGTCGCTAATGCTGTTTAACACGAAACTGAAAGAGAAGACACCCGGGGTATGTTCCTTTACAAAGCAGCTAGCTAGCGCTTGCCAACCCTGCCGTTCCTGATCAATGGTTTTGCATGGAGTGCTTGCCTGAAGGTTTAAGCCACTTGGCATGCACTCTACAAGAAACTTGGTAAATTAACACACCCCCGATGTTCTTGTGGCCCGACCGTAGATCAACTGTAATCTATATATCCCAGAGAGGAATGACCCTTCCTGCCTCACCTGCAGGGAACAGGTGTACCAGTAAACCAAAACAAGGAACTCACCTCAGGCTCTCGAAAGGAAAAACCTCAGCAAAAAATGCGATTATTGCAGAAGTCTAACAGTTTTGAACTCGGGAGGGAAATGTGAAATGGGGAAAGTACTCAAATTTGCCATTTGGTGGGCAGGAACAGGTCACGTCGAGGCCACACCTACAAACTGCCACAATAAATAAATTAATAACTATTGAATTTAGAATTTAATTTGTCATCATTAGCGACCATTAGCCATGGCAATAACAAAACAAGTAGCCCATGTTTAACAGGAGGTCCAATTTGGTGGCAATTGGCTCAATAGTTTGGGCATTATTGGCGTTTCACACACAGACGCAGAGAAAATGAGTTTTATTTCAAATAAATAAATATATATGTATATAAATATATTGCAATCCATGGTGTTTGTCCATATGTTTGCCTGTCTCCCGTTTACAGCAGCCGGTTCCCGCACTGCATTTGAAAAACATTTTGATTTCACTTTTTTATGCAATATAGTCAGTCACTTTATTGTCCCTTCCAGTAATGTTTAAAATCAACATGAACATCTGGGTTAAAGTAGATTTAATACAGATCTTGATGGAGAAACGCACAATTTAAAATAGCTACATTTGACCCTCTTTTTGGACAAATTGAACCCCCACCCCGATGTTGCACCACCATTTTGTGGTGGGCGGTAAAACTTTCTCAGAGCTTTATCTCTGAGTGGAATCAAGAGTGCAACACAATTAACCTTTTCAAAGTCCATGAAATAATTTAAATTATTAGACTTACTTAAACTTTTCCTGTCACTGGGTACAGGTACTTTCGCTTGCCTTTCACATCACTGGGGATTTCGAAAAAAAGTTAGAGTATCCAGATCCCTATTTTTGGTTACCTTTCCCGTCACAAGGAATTTCTAAAATAAATAGAATCTGTTCTGAATCTTCACCAAAATCTAAAAACCTTGTTACACACCCAACTTGTCCAGCAAATCTTGTCTGAATCTGTCCATAACTTTTTTGAAGACACTACCACAGCTATTTTGTATGAAGCTTGTGGCTGTTGGTTGCATTAATGCTGGGGGTGCACCTGTGCCACAGATGCAGTGCCCCTATTTCCAGTAAGCAGGTACTCATTTTTCTGACCTTGGTAGGATGACAGACTGAGTCCACCCACTTGGCGTTATGTAACGGCATGACAGGGGCTCAAACCCAAGACCGTAAGATCTTAAGGCTTTGTACGAAATTAATATCCTGCTATCCTGCTCACAAACAGACATACAAATAAACAAACAGGGGTGAATACATAACCTCCATCCACCAGAGGTGGTGGAGGTAGACATACAAATTCACCTTTATAGGATAGATATGTATGTGTTTCCTGAGCTCCTTTTTGCTGAGCACAACAGATATAGATATATATAATTATATATATATATATATAACTGTGAAAAATAGTAGAAACTCCACAGTACGAGCAGGGCGTCTCATTTGCATTGAATAAATAATCGGGAGATTAAATCAGACGCGGACGTAGCTTCAGGACTTCGACCTTAAATTTGACAAGCCTTCGACCAACAAAGGTCTTCTTCTGAGTCGGCCCCAACAGTCAGGTTCACTATGTCAATAAATTATATTTCGTTCAAAATCATGGTAGATTAGCAAACCTATACATTTTTGGAAAGGTTATAGCATAAGGAAACTAAAAATCAATGTTTACATTTGGAGAGATACCTGTATGACGGCCATTTTGGATTTTCAAAATGGCCACTGTAAAATACATATTTTGTTCTATTTGTGCCTCTAATTACCCTAAAAACTTTTAAAAAATATACTAAACCTATATTTTCAGGGACAAGGAATCCAATGAAAGTATCAAATTAGTGCTATGGGGAATGGTAAGACACGAATCAAAGGTTTTGAATTGCAAAATACTGTCTTTATATTCGCGATAAGTTGCATAATCGAATACATGTTATCATTTTGTACAGGCAGTTAATAACATCAAAATGTGTCACAATCATTCATATCACCAAACATACACAGGCAGTCAGCAAAATCATATATACACGTGCAGTCAGTATAACTTCACATCTACACAGGCAGTCAATGACAAAATATACACAGGCAGTCAATGGCATCAAACATACACGATTACAGAATATGCCATTTAGAGTTTGTCATCACTGTCCTGTGTGTCGTATCCGACAATATAGTCCGCATCGTTTTCACAGTCTGTTCCACACAAGCAAAGTCGGTCAAATTGATTGGCAAATCGAATTGGTCGAATTGTCGATCGAATCGAATTCGATGAATCGAATCGAATCGAATCGATCGAATTGGTCGAACGAAGCGATTGGTCGAATGGTCGAATTGGTCGATTGGTCGAATTGGTCGAATTGAATTGGTCGGAATTGGCAAATGTAAACATTGATTTTCAGATTTTCCATGTAATAACGTTTCCAAAAATGTATAGGTTTGCTAATCTACCATGATTTTGAACGAAAAAACAGTGAACCTGACTACAAGTTCAACGGAAGAACTTCGGATAGTTCTTTTCCTGGCCCCTTGTGATGAATTTTTCATTTATGAGGCTCGACGTCCAAACTTCCAGAACGACAGAATTTGGGTTCTTCACAATGATGACATTCCACAAGAACTCAAGATTCGAGAGAAATCGAAGACAGCACGGTGCGTTGGCATCTTCTTGATGTTCACAGCGAAAAGGCTGATGTGGGTCATCAAAGAGCAAGGACAATCATGGGACGGCAAATACCTCCGAGACGTTGTGCTGACCCGCCTTGTATTCCGTTCTTACGGAACCCAGAAAATGTCCTCAGCATCAAGGAGACCATGTTTCTGCACGACCGAGCCCCGTGCATGAGCGCACTGGCGACCCAGAATCCTCTGAAGGCGAACAAGGTCGATTTTTTCAGAAAGGATGAGTGGCCAGGAGCATCGCCTGACCTCAACGCCTGTGAACATTTGGGGGCGATACTCAAGGACAGAGTTGAACAACGCCTCCAGAACACCAGGGAAAAGCTTCTCACTGCTTTGACTAACGTCCTCGAAGAAATGGAGTTCGATCGTGACTTGTTTGTGTCTCTCTTAGAATCCTACCCCGTGCGTTTGGAGGCAGTTCGGTCGGCGGGCGGTGGGCACACCAAATATTGAAGCAAAGCTTTGAAACTGTGCACATGAGATGTCGAATAATAAACCTTTTTCCCCCTATTCGTGGTTTCTCCCTACCTCTCCTACGTTGGGCTGGGCAGGGGGGGGAGGGGCTAAGGTGTTGGGACACCCTGTAAATCCACCATGGAATGGCTGAAAAGAAAGAAATGGAGGGTTCTGGAATGGCCAAGTCAAAGCCCGGATCTAAATCCCATCGAGATGTTGTGGGGGGATTTGAAACGAGCTGTGCATGCAAGAAACCCCTCAAACATCGCACAGCTGAAATAATTCTGCATGGAGGAGTGCGCAAAAATTTCTCCCAGTCGATGTCAGAGACTGGTAGACAGTTAAAAGAAACGCCTACTTGAGGTTGTTTCTGCCAAAGGGGGCAATACCACTTATTAGAGCCAGGGGTGTACTTACTTTTTCCACATGCGAAATTTGCATTTATTTTTATTTAAATTATACAATGGACCACAAAATGTAAATGTTTCATGATATTTGTTATATTATATCACCTTTATCTATCAATATTGTTGAAATGAAGATCAAATAACTGTATGTTGAAATATGTTGAAAAGGTCAAAACTTTACATGGGGTGTACTTACTTTTTCACGTGACTGTATATATGTATTTGATTACATTTTATTACATCATTTACATTTGATTACATCATTCATTGATTACAATTTCCTCTATTTATACATATATACATATAGTATGTGTAAATAAAGGAAAATGTAATCAATGAATCAAGGCAGTCTGAAAATTATTCTGGAAACCTGGCCGAAAGTGGATGCCTGAATTTTCTAATGCTTCAGCCACCTGGAGCGACTGGTCAACTCAATGGAAAGGTCCCGTCTTGTGAGTTATTTAAAAAAATAGAAATGAGGTACGGAAACTATACAAAAACTGATGTTGTGAAACAAAAGAATTATACATCCAAATAATTCCGATTTGCTGTTTTCACCAGGAAGAGGTACGTCAGGTGCTCAGGTTGCTTGAGCATCCACCAACCTCTCCAACTCCCCCCTCACCTCCACAGGTCTCTGTCTATAGAATAACCGGCAGAGATGACAAAGGCTCTTCACACACCTGCAGTTTTGTGGGTAGGAGACAACAGGCCTGAAGGGACTGGGTCACGTCTGCCCTCATTTCCTAGGGTCATGGCCCAGCCACACCCACAGGACTTTGGAATTCCTTCTCTCCCTTGCTGTTTCAAGCCAACTTCCCGTCACCTCTCCCTTTTCTCCCTCCCCTACTGCGAGTGTGGTTAGTAATCTATTTGTCTTTGATCAATTCCCTATTAGCCTTATGATGAGAAAGTCATTTATAATGGGCCAATTCAGGTTTCTCCTGCATGTACCGACATGTCGTGGGAAGTATCCTCTGAGGGAGTCAGAAATTAATGACGCTGGGAACGGAGCAAAGACGTAGCGAGTTATTTGGTGGGAGGTTGTTCAGGCTGACACGTATTGTCCAAGAATTAACTTTTCATTCCCATCAGGACCGAATCAACTATGAGTATTAAAATACCGAACACCTTTTCTTGTGCCCGGTTTTTTTAATGTTGCTTTTGAACCAACTTCTTCTGATCTGCCCAGAGATGTATTCGCTGGTTCCAGAGAATGCTGAGGTGTTGCTCCGAAACCCCGAGGCACAAACAGCACATGTTGTACCAAGCAGCAATCACAGCACTGACAGGGTGTTTGTGACCAAATATTAATTTCCACCCCCACCCCTCCTTCTCCCAAAAGACAGGGTGTTTGCTGAAGTCACATTTACCTAGGTTTCTGCTTTTCCTTGGATTAACTTTGATGCAAGAATACTTTGAGGACTGTGGTTAACTTCGAACTTTTTGCAAAAATTTTTACTCTCCTTTTCCCATTTATACATCTTACCTGTTGTGATCAGAATTCTGAGCTTCTTGCGTTAGTTAGTCCGTGCTGGAAAAGCAATTTGCAAAGAGATCCTGGGTTAATCGAGGAAAACGTGAACCGAGACATATTTGGAGGCCAAAGCAAAGTTCTCCAATCCCTCCCAAATGAATCTCGGTTAGAGGAGGGTGCGGAGTGGGTGAGAGTGGGGAAAGGGGTGGAGGAAAGGGACATCCAACCAACTCACAGGTTTTGGGATAAATTACCCAGCAAACTATTCTGCTCTGACCCCTGCCCCAAAACAACGAAACTCAACCTGCTTTCGCATCTCCAGATTTAGTTACCAACTTTTTACCCACGTCTGTGTGAAGTTATCACTTGTAGCGAGTTTATAAAGGCTTAGGGGCGAGCATTTCTTAAATCCTGGGAACAAATATGAACAATCCCCCAAATTTAAGTATTTGTATTTTAATCGGGAAATGATAAAACCTCAACCGAAGAGAAACGGAGGGAACGTGCCCAAGTTTTTAGAACCGAAGATGAAGACAATGTGCTATGAACAATGCACATCTTCTCACTTCAGGTGACAATGTGCTATGAACAATGGACACCTTCTCACTTCAGGTGACAATGTGCTATGAACAATGGACACCTTCTCACTTCAGGTGACAATGCGACGTGTCACACATAATAATACACAAATCGTTTCGGGTCACCACCCCGAAAAAATGGGAACAGGTCGAGAGTGAGACGTATACTGAAGCAGCAGCATTTCCTGCACACATCCGTACATGAGCTCATCAACGTGCATCGAACTCCTTGCTGACAGGGTCGCGGTGCTTCGTCACGCCTTGGGTTTTTGACATTTATTCACACTCTTCACGGTCTGGGATGCTCACACGTCTGTGACCAAGCCGTTTCCTGCGGTTGCCATCATGGCGATGCGATACCGCACGGATAGTGTGTCACAAGGTGGTGAGTGCCTCGCACTTCCACGCTCATTTCCTGGGCTCTAGGAGGGCAAGGCCCTCTCCAGGGCCCAGCCTCTGTCCCTTACACTGTCTGCAAAGGGTCGATTTGGTGTAATGGACACTAATTACCAATGTTAGCTGAAGGATCCGATTACAAGTCTAAACAGCCATTGAGTTGAAACTCATTGATCCTACGAAGCGTCTGATCACCGGCAAATGGTTGCTTAACGACTTCTTCTTTTTTATGTGAGCACGGAGAGAATATAGTTGTGGAAGATAACGTTTGCGTTAATTATCCCTGGTACCTTGGTGGATCTTTAACTACAAAAAAAATTTGATAGAAAACAGTAACAAAAAAGGGGAATTGACAGGTTGTTGGTCAAAACCAATTGATCATTCGAGAAAAAGAAACAAAAAAAAACCAATAAAAGTGTTAAAATTATTAAATGAGCAACAAACAAAACGTGATTTTCTAAAGAAATTGGAAACAGTTAAATCAGCTCATGGAAGCACGGTGGATTTGGACCTGTGGGCCACTATTTGCCATGCCCAAGAAGAAGTTAAATCAGCTATGAGTGAAGGTATAAAAACTTTAAAATAATGGTACCTGAAATACCGACTTCTTTCCTGGAAGTCCGAGCTGTGTCCATGTGTTTTTTTTTACCTCTCAATGCCTCCTCCCCCCCAAGCCCTCTCCCTCCCACAGATCTCCCGATGTCCCTGCTCGCAAATGTTGTACTTGTGTGCTACCCCCTCTCTCCCCATCTTGTCTCCCGCTTCCTTATTTTGTCTGATGTGGCCATTTGTTTTTTTTTTGTCATTAATGTCAGCTCTTACACGAGCCTCGATCCTGTATACAACAACAACAACAACAACAACAAAAAAAACTGCCCACCTTGACTTAGATGCTCAAACGGAAAAAATTTACACAAGTTAAAGACAATTATTTGTTTAATGAATTGAACGGATGTGCAGAGATGTACGTACGCACGCACGTCTTGATCAATATTCTCCTGCGACCATTAAAAGACAAATTTGCTCTCAGGGCATTGTAAATTCAGGAACATCAGGTAAATTGATCATCAGGTAAATGAATCAGGTGGAAATCAGGGTAAATTTGCACTTTGAATGAGTGAACGTTTGGCTTGAGCACGCCAACAGCTGAAGATGCTTCTCTCTGTTTGCTTTGTTGCTTTTTGCATACTTCAAGCACGACTCTTCACCCCCTCCAAAATTGCCTCCCCCATTTTCTCGCTCTCCACAGTCCCGAGTCGTCGAGGTTATTTACAATGGGTCATACAAACAAGTGGGACTAATTGAAGTAATTAGGTCAGAAAAAATGACCACTTCGGGGAGATAAGGAGGAACCACATGGTGCTTGGTCACGAGTCAGCCGGCTGAGCAAAACAGTGTCCTGTTTGGAGAGATTGCATTTCAGGCTGGATCTAATCTCCAAAAGGCACAGCTTAAACAGCAGAACATTAGCATAACCTGAAACAGATGAGAATTACGCACCGTAGGTAAGATTCGAGGAGCGATTGCAGGCCGTTGGGTTAGATGGCGTGGAATTCCCCTTGTAATATTCCCAGCGCACGCACATCGAATTAGCAGCTTCTCATCTTTCCTCTTTTTTTACGAGGGAAAAATGGATTTCCAAAGCAGCTCCAAACCATCGGTGATCTTGGGGACCACATCGTGCCTCCTTGCCTTCCGCCCGAGTCGCCTTTTGCAAGTAAAGCCGCAAGTGCCACGTAAACTCGGACAAATCCAATTTCTGCGCAAAGTTTTTCTTCAACTGTCAAGCTCCATCCATCAGCGGCACACGTTATTATTTCAGCTGCTGCTATGGCTCGTTTAAACTGGGTCCTTCTGTAAGGCCCAACAAATCCTGGAGTAGGATAACGCTTCTCCGCTTCACACTCGACTGCTTAAAAAGGCATAGGTCAGGCCAAATGGCAGCAAATCATATCCAAAAGAGCTCCACGAATGTACCTTGCCTGCCCTGAAAGTTTGCTTTAAATCACTTCTTAATCTCCTGTTTGGAAAGAATACCTCTTCTCAAAATGAACTCCTCGGATTCCGATTTGTTTTTGTTCATTTAGGTGGTTACTTATTTATTTTCACAAATTTATGTCAACCTTGTCTTTCCTCCAGCAACAGAAATGTCCCTCAGACCAAATATTGCATGCTGTGTTTATGGATTCGGAGGGCTTAGCAGAAGGCTTCGTGTTATCCCATGACTTAACGTACAATTTACTTGCGTTCACACTTAAACCGTGTAAATGCAATTGCCCGTGAAGTCCGAGATTTGGGAAACATCGGGTGATAGCAGGGCAGCATTCAATTCAATGCGTGTCAAATGCTGGATCTTTTGAAGATTCTCCATTCAAAGTCTTTTGAATATCTTCTACAGGAAGTAAAATCGGAATGGGTAGAGCCATACAATTCATGCTTGCCGGTTTAAAGGTCTTCGATTATTTACATCCTGCCCCACAAATAGAGATAATTTTAAATCCACGTTTGCAATAATTGCAAACTTGCATGCTTGCAGCGGTATGAATTATAATGTTTATAGTGTGTATATGAACCAGAAGGAACTTAGGAAAGTGGGATGGGGTGTTCGGTAAGGGTGGATGGATACCTCTCAAATGGGCACTTCAAACAAACAAGATGGTATTCATAGAATACTTACCCTGCACAATCAACTTATTGCGAGCCAACGCTTCTGTTTTTGAACATTTTTTCCCATTGATCCAATATGGCTGCCAGACCACGTGAGCGATGACATCATAAATTTATATTATCTAATATAATTGCTGCATAGATCACGCTCAATACATTTCAAACTAATCAGACTAAGCGCTGTCCCTGTTGAATTATGACGTCATAAATATGGCACCAATGACGTCATCGTTAACAACACCTATTCCCCATATGGAGTTCTTTACAATGAGCCATGTTTCAATTTTTTCCACGAAGCGGTTTTGGAGATATAAAGGTGCAACATTTTTCGCTTTCTCCAAGATGGTGCCTGTACCACATGACCTATGACGTTATGGTAATCATTAAAATATTCTACATGAGGAGGCGCTCCGATGGTGAAAATTTAGTGCCCATCAGATCAACAGTTGCTGAGAAAAAAATGAAATTCAGAATGATCAGATAAGTGCTGTACTTGTCGAATTATGACATCATAGTCAGGTTCACTATGTTTTTTCGTTCAAAATTTTGGTAGATTAGCAAAACTATACATTTTTGGAATATTCAGAGCATGAGGAATCCAAAAATTAATGTTTACATTTGCGTAGACACCTTTGCGAAAATGACACTCAGGACAGTGATGAAGATCTGTAAAAGCATATTCCTGAACGGTATAGACCTCGTAGATCCTGTGTATAGGACTTGTAGTTCAATCTGATACTACCTATAACTTCCTATAACAACCTATAACTTCAAAGGACTTGCAATATCATGTATTATGTAATACAGTTATATCACAAATATAAAGACAATGGTTTTCAATTACCTTTGTTTGTTGCTTTTCTATAATCCTGAGCACTATTTTGAGGCCTTTATTGGATTCCTTGACCCAGAAAACATAGGATTAGCATATTTAATTAAGTCTCTAGGTTGACTAGAAGCCGAGATCGCGCAAAATATGTATTTTATGGCGGCCATTTTCAAAATCCAAAATGGCGGCCATGCAGGTGTCTGTGCAAATGCCAACATTGATTTTCAGATTCTCCATGCTCTGAAGATTCCAAAAATGTATAGTTTTGCTAATCCCAAAATTTTGAACGAAATTATATTTGTTAACATAGTGAACCTGACTATCATAACGAAGGCACCAATGATATCATCATTAAAATATCTTATTCCCCAAGGCCAGTACTTGACAATGAGCCATGTTTCATATTTTTTCCATGGAACGGTTTCGGAGATATAGAGGTAGAGGTGCAACTTTTTTCGATTTTTTCCAAGATGGCGTCTGTACCACGTGACCTATGACATTATTATCATCAAAAAATTATACAGGAGGAGCCGCACATATTCTGAAAAATTCGTGTCCATCAGACTAACAGTTGTAGAGGATTTTTTTTTTATTCATACTGATCAGATCAAGCGTTGTACTTGTCGAATGATGACGTCATAATTAAGGCACCGATGACATCACCATCAACATATCTTATTCCCCATGGTGAGTACTTGACAATGAGCCATGTTTAAATGTTTTCCATTTAGCCGTTTGGGAAATATAGAGGTGTAACGTTTTTCCAAGATGGCGTCCGTACCACGTGACATATGACATCATAATTCAGAATAAAAAAATTATACAGGCGGTGGCGCTTCTATGGTAAAATTTTGTGTCAATCGGACCAATGGTTGACGAGAAAATGAATTTTTAAAATGCAGACATGTACGGCACACACATGTACGGCACACGGCACACGTATGCACCTGAATGCTTAACCCCGCTTTTCGCTTCGCAAGTGCAGGATAACTAGAAAGCACCTGAAAATGCAAAGCCAGCCTGTGTCCGTTTGTATTTCAGATGTCTTCTTCTTCTTCTGTATGCTCAAAGTAACAAAAATAGTTTTAAAAATACAAAATGAAAATTGATGATTCCATGCAGCCTTGACCAATGAGCTTTAGATCTAAAAAAATAATCAGCTTCTAGAATTTGATTGGTGAACCAATTCTGTGACCCAATATGCAAATTCTTTAAATTTCAGGTCAATTGGACGAAAATTGACGATTGTATGCAACCTTGACCTTTGACATTTTGATCTAAAAAAAATTAATCTACTCCTACCTTTTGATTGGTGAAACAATTCAGTGACCCAATTTGCAAATTCTTAAACTTTTAGGTCAATCAGATGAAAATTGATTTTATGTGACACTGACCTTTGACCCTTTGACCAAATTATTAATTTGCCTTTCTATATCTTACTATAATTCACAAAATGTCCGTCCGTCTGTCTGTCTGTCTGTCCGTTCAAAGGTACCGCAAAAACGGCTGAACCGATCGCAACGATATTTTGGGTGGGTAATCCTAGGACGCCCTGGATTAAAATAGGCCATAATGTTTTTCCAATTTTTCCAAGTTTTCCAATTTTCCAGTTTTTCCAAACACGATGGAATAATATTTACCGATATGAACAGTGATGTGGCTTTTGTTGAAATTCTAAGTACCAGGAGAGAGCAGATAGACTCCTGACAAACTCTTCCTATATAAACGTGTGGCTCCGAAATAACACGGCAGCGTGTGCAAAGCAACTGAGAAACAGGTGTAGCGGCCGCTTCCTTGTTACAGATTCGGCGCGCACTTTTCACACATAAACGTGCGACTGAGAAAGACGTGTAGCGGCCACTTCCGTTTTGCAGAATTCAATCTTTTTTCAAAATGGGCGCCATGTACTGTTTAGATTTTGATGATTTGCGTGTGATATGATTCAACGGATGTTTATATGAATCGTTTTAAATTAAAAAAAAAAGCCTTCAATTTCTGATATTTTGCCTTTTCATTTGGGCCTCCCAATTGAAGCCCTGCCCATAGGGCGGGTACCGTTGCTAGTAGTTCTTGTAATATCTTGAAAGCCGCAATAAATTAAGGTTTTAATTTACCTGAAGCAATGAAATTTCAGGTCAATTGGATGAAAATTGATGATTTTAGGTGATACTGACCTTTGACCTTTTGACAAAATCATTAACTTGCCTTCTCCTTATTATCATAATTAAGCTTTGGTGATAATTTTATGACAAAACTCAAATGGTGAAAAAGTTACGGCCCAAACACACACACACACACACACACACACACACACACACACACACACACACACGCACACAAGCACACACACACAGAAGTGATTGAAAAACCGCGTCTCCTGTTGCGTAAGGGACGGGCTAATTAAAGAAGGAAAAATAAAAATTTGCAGAGGGAAATAAATACAAAGGACCCAGCACCAAATTTTGCTTTCTTCAACATTCAAATATGCATATGCTCATCATGAGGAAAATCTTTGTGAAAAGGTACCGAACAAAAATTGTCAACTCCAAACCATTGTAAAGAGCTGTAACTACAAATTATCTTCATGATGTGTAAATGAATGTTCTTACCAACACATGATGATCCGAGCAAGTTTCTGCACAGTCATGCATGCCAAGAAAAAGCTACATCGAGTTAGGCCAAACAGTTCATTCTGGGATTGCTAGTACCGGAAAGAGATGTCGGTGAATGACAAGAGAAAATCAAAGCTCGAGGCCAATCTTACTTCTCAAACCAGGCCATGATGACAGGAGGTAAAACAAGGATGGGCATTGGCAGCACAATGCGTGTCAGAGATGTATCCAGCAAAGCCTGTTGGTATAGTGCGACACATAAGATGCCATTTTAGTATAATTAAAGAAAAACAACAGAATTATTTACGACCCCTTGCCCTTGTATGCCCTATACATGTCCCTTCACTATATTTGTACTCTTATCTTTACCAAATGTTCTTTTCATTTTCTTTCCCTTTCCTTACAAATCACTATATACTCCTACTTCCCTTCGATTTAAACTTTTCTTTCTTGTCCAATTTATATCACCGACAATTTGCTTATGTATGTAATATGTAGAATGCCCACCAAAACAACCAAATCTAGCCAAATGCCCTTAAGATCCATTGCAAAATAATTAAGCTTTTATGTACTTTTGGAAACTTTAAGAAGAAGAACCGACAAGGATTCAAGGTACTTTAAAACACTGAATGGAGTTTTACTTGCGCCTTGGACAGAGAGCAATTACATCAGTAGAATCTACATTATAAAACAGTGTCTGTCTGTCTGTCCAATCCCCAAACTACTCCCTCAGTTTTAGGGCTAGCCCCACCAAACCTCCTGTGGAACGTTTTGGGTTCCCAGCGGATGTTGTAGGAGGTTTCAAAAATTCCTCAATAAAATTATGATTTTGAAATTAACTCGACACGAACCTGCTGTGAATCCGGAAGTGGACAGATGACAGCAATGAGCTGGTTTGATAATATCTCAATAAAATCGGCATTTAAAAAAGTATTTTGTTAAAGTATCAATTTATGATTGGAATGACAATTGGAATTGAGTGAATACAATTACGATTTTGAATTCTTAATTGTATTCACCCAACCGTATGGAACTACTTCACATCCGGATTTAAATATATGTTTATGTTATGAATGTTGGCAAAAGTTTATTTTTTATATTAATGCTATTTAATTTGTGATTGGAGTTATGCTGTTTGGAAGAAAATAGAGATATTGAGTTCAAGTGCCCCCCCCCCCCTTCACATGCCTCCCCCCCAAAGCCCTCTCCCTCCCACAGATCTCTCGATGTCTCCATGTCTCTCGGTCCCTGCTCTCAAATGTTGAGCCTCGATCTTGTATACAAAAAAAAAAAAAGAAAAAAAAAAGTGAATGACGAAATGCCGTGAGGGTTTCTACTTTCTCAGCGTGACATTCACCGATCACCATATGCAGATTCGCCATTGACTGGGTATGGAACCATTCAAACGGGTACATTTTTCGTGGAAGTCCTTCATGAACCGGTTTTCCATGCTTGGTGTTCGACTACAGGTGGCACAGGAATGTGGAATTTATTGGTTCCATGGTTTCCCATTCGTCGTTTTCGACCGAAGTCTTTCACGAACCTGCTGTCTATGTCTGATGCTCGACTGAAGGTGCTACAGGAATATGGAATTTATTGGTTTCATGCTTTAGAATTCACCATTTCTGCATTGTCTGTTTGCTTATGGCCTCCCACCCATGCGAATCATGGGTACTTCGCTAATATATATATAGATATATACATATATATATATATATATATATATATATATCTGTGTATATATATATATATATATATATATATATATATATATATATATATATATATATATATATATATATATATATCTGTGTATGTATAGATAGATATATATATATATGTATATATATATATATATATATATATATATATATATATATATATATATATATATATATATATATATATAGTCACGTGAAAAAGTAAGTACACCCCATGTAAACTTTTGACCTTTTCAACATATTTCAACATACAGCTATTTGATCTTCATTTCAACAATATTGACAGATAAAGGTGATATAATATGACAAATATCATGATACATTTACATTTTGTAGTCCAATGTATAATTTAAATAAACATGAATGCAAATTTTGCATGTGGAAAAAGTAAGTACACCCCTACATTTATCACTACTTCAAATACCTAAAATTAGAATCAGGTGCACCAGCTCAGGTGCAAATGATTAGAACATCGTTAGAGAAGATCTTGGAGGAACCTGTCTTATTTAAACCTCAGACATTGAGTTTGGTTTGCTCTTTGTTGTTGAAGTGTGCGGCGTCACCATGCCTAGATCAAAAGAGCTCTCTGAGGCCTTCAGAAATAAGGTTATAGATGCCTACGAGTCTGGGAAGGGATTTAAAAAGATCTCCAAACAATTTGAAATCAATCATTCGACTGTCCAGAAGATCATCTACAAGTGGAGAAGATTCCAAACAACTGCCAACTTGTTGACGCCAGGCCGCCCCAGCAAGTTCAGCCCGATAGCAGACCGCAAGATGCTGAAAGAAGTCTCGAAGAACGCCAGAATGTCATCACGGGACTTACAGGTAGCTCTTGCCACTGTTGATGTCAAAGTGCACGAGTCTACCATCAGAAAGAGGCTGCACAAATTTGATCTACATGGGAGGTGTGCCAGGAGGAAACCTTTGCTGTCCAGAAAGAACATCAGGGCAAGACTAAAGTTTGCCAATGAACACCGAGGCAAAGACCAGCACTTCTGGAACAATGTGCTCTGGACAGATGAGTCACAGGTAGAGCTATTTGGCCACAGTACCAGAAGACATGTTTGGCGAAAACCAACGACAGCATTTGACCACAAGAACCTGACACCAACTGTAAAGCATGGTGGTGGAAATATTATGGTTTGGGGCAGCTTTGCTGCATCAGGGCCTGGGCAGCTCACCATCATAGAATCCACTATGAATTCTTCATTGTACCAGAGGGTGCTTGAGGATAATGTGAGGCCATCTGTCGCAAAGTTGAAGCTCAACCGAAGGTGGACCTTGCAACATGACAATGACCCTAAACATACCAGTAAATCCACCAAGGAATGGCTGAAAAGAAAGAAATGGAGGGTTCTGGAATGGCCAAGTCAAAGCCCAGATCTAAATCCCATCGAGATGTTGTTTGGGGATTTGAAACGAGTTGTGCATGCAAGAAACCCCTCAAACATCGCACAGCTGAAAGAATTCTGCATGGAGGAGTGGGCAAAAATTTCTCCCAGTCGATGTCAGAGACTGGTAGACAGTTATAAGAAACACCTACTTGAGGTCGTTTCTGCCAAAGGGTGCAATACCACCTATTGGAGCCAAGGGTGTACTTACTTTTTCCACATGCGAAATTTGCATTTATGTTTATTTAAATTATACAATGGACTACAAAATGTAAATGTTTCATGATATTTGTTATATTATATCACCTTTATCTATCAATATTGTTGAAATGAAGATCAAATAGCTGTATGTTGAAATATGTTGAAAAAGTCAAAACTTTACATGGGGTGTACTTACTTTTTCATGTGAATGTATATATATATATATATCTATATATATATATCTATATATATATATATATATATATATTGTTGCGGATGTGGCATTTGGCCTCCATATCCGCTTGTAAATATTCCCCTATTTCCCCAATACTCCCCGACTATCCCCAATCCCCCATTCCCTAGTCCCATTGCCTGTAAATAACACTCTGTAGAATCGACCTTCCCCTTTTTCCCCCATTAAATGTCGTGCCCAGGTCCACCGCATCTCACGTAGACAACTTTCGGACATCTTGCTAGTTATTCTTAGTCTATGTCAGTTAAGGACTCGTTTCCATTAATTCTGACTCTTCGTTGCACCAGAATGTGATTGTATGGCACCAGTAGTGAGTTTAGGACCTCCCCATACCTCCTCCCATCTTCCCCATGAAACAACAACTACAACAACGGCGTGCGGGGAGTGTGCGTCCTCACACCGGCTTGGTTAGCCGCCATTGACCATGCGCTCCGACGGGGTTACCACGAAGGGGCTCACTGTCAGCTCCTCGTCAAGGGCGGAGCCCGGTAACCCCCCCCCGCACCCAATAAGAAGGGCGGACTGATTCCATCTGGGGCGGAGCTAACGAGCCGAGGGCGTGTCACTCCCCGCCGGATATGCGCAGCCACTTACCGGACGTGAGGTCAGATGCGCCCCCAGCTTGGAAAGACAAGTCGCGACCTCCGAGCGCTGAGCGACCTCCCCGCATCTCTGGACCGGACCGGGTCGATTCTGTCCTTGAGCCAAGAGTGCACCTTGAGCCATCGACTACCCGCCTTCCTTGCCATCAATCCCCGTGTGAGTCAGTCTTGTCCCGTTTATCTGTCGTCTGTCGGGGCTAAGATAAGACCGTGTTTAAGTGCCCACCTTTCTATGCTGTCTCTCTTGTCTTTGTAATCTAACCTTCCGCAATATTATAACCTCCTCCGGAGGTCTTGAGAACCGTACCCCTGGTGTCGTGTCATTTTAACCCAGCCGTTGTGTCCTTTTCCTCAATTTTTTTAGCGTAGCGCGACTCGGCCAACGTTCGAGTATAATCGGGTAAACTGTGCAGACGCGGCCATACCAAACCGCTCGGTAAACTAACATCCACAACCGCGTCTGTAACATTTGGTGTCGAGGAGTGGAATTCGGACCTGGGACTAAATTTATTAGGCCCAAATTTTGGAACACCAATTGTACCATTAGGGTAACATTTTGGTGTTGGGAAGTAGAATTCGATCCGGAGCGCGTTTCCCGCGCTCGAAATTATAACGGCGAAATTTGATTTTGTTTTACGAAAATAAAAACCCGAATTTTGAAAGTCGCGCTATGGCAGACCAAGTCGGCTGGGTTCCGGTAGAGGAGAGTGAGGCAGGGTCGGTCCAGGACCAAATTGAGGGACGTGAGGAGAGCGAAGCAGCGAGGGTAGCAGACGCACAAAATGGCGCCTCGCTGGTCACGGCGACCGCGCCCGCGACCGTGGCAGCGCCCCTGGTGGATTCGAACCTTTTTATGTTGCAAATGAGGGCCCTTATGGAACGAATGGGAGACCAAATTGTGGGAATGAGGGCTGATAGTGAGCGGTTGGGAAACCAAATTGTGGGAATGAGGGCTGATAGTGAGCGATTAGAGGGCCAAATGGGGACAATGAGGGACGAAGCGAGGGGTACCGGTGAGGGGTTAGGCAACGGGATAAAAGAGGTAAAGAATGGGTTAACGGGGGTGGAAAACAGAATGGCTGCCCAGGAGAATCAGTTAGAGGGGGTGAAAAATGGGTTAGAGGGGTTAGAAAACAGAATGGAAGGCAAATTGAGGGACATGAGGGACCAAGCGGAAAGGGAAGTTAAACAAATGGGGCAGCAGATAGAGGGGGTCAGAATGGGGGTAGAAACCAAACTGGATGCTCACAGGGTGGAAATGGAGCAGATGAGGGTGGCATCTGGGCAGGAGATGCAAGTGATGGGAGAGGAGATCAGAAGAGGAGTGAGTGAGGAGGTCGGAGGAGTGCGCGAGGAGGTGAGGCACTGTAAGGAGCGCATGGAGAAGGAGGTGAGAAAGGGGACTGTAAAACTGCAAGGGGGTATAGAGGAGTTGACGCTGGGAGTAGAACAACTGACACTGGGACAAAAGGAGTTGGGGGACCAGGTAAAGAAGAACACAGCGGTAATAGAGGGTTTAAAATCGACACAGAAGGAGATGAAAAAGGACGTAGGGGTAATTAAAAAAGAGTGTCAGACGGTACATGAGGACCTGACGAGGAAAATGGACAAGGTAGTAGAGGTGATGGAGGTTAAAGAGCGGGAGGTGCGGGAGCACATAGAAAAAAATAAAGTGGAGTTAGAGGAAGAACTTAAAGGGGCGCACGAGGAGATGAAGGAGGTGAAGCAGAAATTAGAAGAAGTGGAAGAAGGGGTGAGCGAAATTAAGAAGCGACGGAGAGAGGATAAGAAAGAGATAAAGGAGGAAGTAAAAGAATTGGTCCAAAGTCTGTGTTCGGATCGTGATGATGTGCTCATTAACCGGATGAGGGATTCGCAGGTGATGGAGGAGAAGCGAAGAGGAAGAGGACCCGGTGTAAGTGGTGACCAATATGGTCGTGCGTATGATGCGCCAGGGGATTTAAGAAGCTTGGGGGTCGAGATGGACCCGGGTGTTCGTGAGAGGCCGTTGGTGAAGTGTGCGACAGGTCTGGTGTGCGAAAGAGGAGGTGTGCGAGAAAGTCCGACTCTGGGGTGTGTGAGGAAAAAGTGCGTGCCAAGGAGTGAGGGTGCTGGCGAGAATGAGTCGGTCGTAGCGCGTGTGCGAGGGAGCACATGGAAGCGCGGTGTGGTAAGTGTTACAGAGGGTGTGACGGGAGAGTGTGCGCAAGAGTGTGCGCGAGAAAGGTGTGTGACGGACGGGTGCATGGGGAAAGAGTGCGCTGTCAAAGGCAATGAAGAATGCACACCTGTGGTGAGTGTTACAGAGGGTGTAACGGGAGAGTGTGCGCGAGAAAGGTGTGTGACGGACAGGTGCATGAGGAAAGAGTGCGCTGTCAAGAGTAAGGGTGAGTGTGCTGTCAAGAATGGAGGTGAGAGTAGTGAGAGTGACAAGGAGAGTGAGTTGGTTGTGACAGGTGAGCGAGGATGTACACCTGGGATGGAAGGATGCACACCTGGAATGGTAGAGCGTGAGTGGGAATGCACGCTGGAGTTGGTGGTGAGGCACGTGGTTAGGTGTGCGAATGAGAGCACACCTGTGATTGTCACAGAGGAGGTGACAGAGGAGGGGGCGCGAAGAGGTGTGTTGGTGAGGTGTGCGACCAACGAATGTGTGCCAAAGTGTTCGGTGGTCAGGTGTGTGACCAAGGCTGTGAGTGGAATGGGTGTACCTGGGTGTGTAAGGAAAGGTACGAGGAGCATGGAAACGGCTGGATGTGTGAGCAAGGAACGGGCTGCGGGGTGTAAGCGTCCAGGTGAAGCATCGACGGTAACCGGTTTAGAGGTTAGAGCGACTTTTAGCCGAATCGGGCCCTCGGTGCGTGCTGGGCCTCGCTTTGAACGGCCGCGTCCGTGCTCCACTGGGCGGAGCGGGCAGCCCGATAGAAAGGGTCGTCATGGCGACCACTTTTTGTTGAGGCAGTCCGGCAGGTCGAGATTGGGACGTTGGATGGCTCCACGCCGAGATGGTGCGTGGGATCTCGGCCCGGGTAAGCCCCCGTCCCTGCACCGAGTGCCGGACGCATCCAGCCGCTGGCACAGAACAACCCGCATTCATGGCTTGGCTTTACGAAGCCGGGCTTTGGACAGGAATTGGCGCACCGAGAGGCAGTAGTGAGTAGACTGTGTGATGAGGATAGTGTTTTGGCCCCGAAATTAGAGAAAAACAAAATTTGATGATTGGCAAAGGATTGGCAGTAATGATTGGCAGATGATGAGTAGTGATTGGCAAATTTTTGATTTGTTGAAATTTGATATGCAAAATTGGTAGTGAGCGATGGGCCCGGTGGGTAAGGGTGGCATCCCTGCCACCCTTCCCATATAGTGGGGCAAATGCGCAATAGTTTATGGGGTGTATGGCAGTGAAAACTAGCCCGGGTGGGTTAGGTTATATTGTTAGGGATCTAGCGAAGAGGACATTAGGTGACGTTAAGGTTAGTTAGTGACTGATACCTGTAGTGGGGACGCAGGTAGATTAGTATGGATGATAATGACGTGGGAGCGCAATAGTTTAAAGGGACGACTGGGAAGCGCAAGTTTCAGAGGGGAGTAGTTAGATGAGATGATGCTGTGTGGCAACTGGACAGGTGTGTGGAGCAGTGGATGAGTAGTGAGTGTTGTCGATCAGCGCGAATGCGCTCGGGGAGAGAAGGGTGCAGGCAGCACCAAGAATGAGAGCACAGGTGTGCAAGTACAGGTGTGTGGAGAGAGTTGGAGTAAGTGGTACGGAGTGGTGTGCATGGTGCGAAGGTGTGAATGGGGGAAGAGTGGACCCCCATCACGGATACCCGGGGCGGGTAGTGTAAGTGTTAGGTAGAGGGTATAGGTAAATTGTGGTTGGATATTGGCATTTGTGGTGCGGTTGCAGAATGGTATTGTGGCTGGGTGCATTAGTGTTGTGGAAATGGCTGGGCGTGTAGCCTGTTAGTGTGTGTAGTTGGTTGGGCACTCCACCACTGTGAGGATGTCGGCCAGGTGAGGCCGCAGGTGGGCTCTGGGAGCCGGTAGTTGTGGATGGGGCCCGAGGATCCGGAGGACGGACCCGGGTAGCCCAGTGCCAGAGAGGGCACCGAGTGGGGAGAGCGCCAGAGGGCCTTCCCCAGGTAGTTAGGTTAGGGTGAGGAGCAGGTAAGCTCGGAGGCAACTGCAGTGGTGGAGGTGTGCAGGTGGGTAGACCCGCTGGGAGAGGTACACGCCACAGCCCAGAAATTGTGCGAGGGCACCGGGAGATGAATCGGGGGAGTGAGACCCCAAATTGAAAAGCACC
This sequence comes from Myxine glutinosa, assembly GCF_964187855.1. Taxonomy (NCBI): domain Eukaryota; kingdom Metazoa; phylum Chordata; class Myxini; order Myxiniformes; family Myxinidae; genus Myxine; species Myxine glutinosa. The sequence continues at coordinate 204,962,909 of NC_136262.1, forward strand.
ACAGTTTGGGCAATGGGAATTGGTTTTTTAGAACCCATAGTGTAAGAGGGCCAATGGTTTGGCCGGAGAAAGACCCCGGGTAATGTAAAGTTGTTAAAGTCATTTAGGAAATAGTTAGGATTGATGAACCTGTCGCACCATACGCAGCCACTTACCTGTGGTGATAATGATGACTCCACACCTGTGTTTTCTTTGTTCTGTGTGCAGGAAAGGAGAATTGCTGTTGGATTTGTGAGACGCATCACGACGTGGATGGGACATTGGGGTGATTCCATCTCTCCCTCCCTAGGAGGGACTGATGATGAATTGGTGATAGCAAATTATGATGTTGAGTTGGAGATGTCAAATTGTGATGAGAGTTGGAAATAGCAAATTTGATTGGTTAGGAGGGAGAGAAGACGAATTTGGTTTATGGGAGGAACGGGGAAGACAGTAGGGACGTTTGATGATTGGTAAAGTAGATGTTTATGGGTAGTGTTGTGTTTTGTGGATGCAGTAAGGGGTAAGGGAGGGGCCATGTAGGTTACCTGGTGGGGGGGGGGGGCGTACGGTAGGAACGTACCTGTCTCACCTGGTTCCCATGTGCCCCCAGTGTGCATCATCTTATATTGCGTGCACTTTTGCGCCCTTACCACCTTACTCACTTGTTTTCTTCTTTTGTCTCCCACCTCCGAGGATCTGGCTTTGGGGCAGAGAGAGAGGAGAGAGAGGGGCTGGCTCCGCAGTTGTGGGCCTGCACTTTCGCTGCTTGCTGCCTGGATCGATACACCATATGGACCGCAATGTTTGTGGCCGCCCACCATGGACCGCAGTTCTTTTGCGGCCAAGCACCACCGATTGATGGACCTCTGGGTCAACGTGGCACCTATGCCAAACAGGTGAACCACTAATAGTTGGCCCCCTGATGGCCACAATAAAGAAATGGACGCGGTTGGCGCCTTTCTTTATTTTTAACGAAGCCAGAAGGCCAAGTGCACCACACGAAGGCAAGACCAGCGGCAGAACATCGGCCGGCTGCGACACCACCGGTGATTTATAAACACTTTATTGGTGCACCGGATGGTGCTGATTGTACATGATGGGGTGGTGCTTTTGGTGCTTGGAAGGGGTGCTCTGCACATTATTAAAGGCCGTAAGGCCACAGAGCACTCGTGGGTTGGTGTATCGATGCTGGCATGCGTGCTCTCTCTCTATGCATAACATCTGCATGTGTTCCTCCAAAAACAGGTCCTGGATCGTAGTGTAAATATCAGCGTAGTCTTATGTAAATAATGCTCCCTACCGGCTGTATGTTTAGTTTGCGAATTCTTTCCGTGATTCGGTTATCCTGTGGGTGTGTTTCTGTGAGGAGAAGGGTGCAACGTCGCAGGGGGACATATTTACTCATTTGTGAATATCTGTAAAACTGTCGCACTCAGGGTAGAGTTAATAGTAGAGGGAACTACATCTGAGTGCCACACTAAAATAGGTAAAAATTTATCGGGTCGGGACGCCCCGAGGGTAGAGAAGGGTGCAATGTTGCGGATGTGGCATTTGGCCTCCATATCCGCTTGTAAATATTCCCCTATTTCCCCAATACTCCCCGACTATCCCCAATCCCCCATTCCCTAGTCCCATTGCCTGTAAATAACACTCTGTAGAACCGACCTTCCCCTTTTTCCCCCATTAAATGTCGTGCCCAGGTCCACCGCATCTCACGTAGACAACTTTCGGACATCTTGCTAGTTATTCTTAGTCTATGTCAGTTAAGGACTCGTTTCCATTAATTCTGACTCTTCGTTGCACCAGAATGTGATTGTATGGCACCAGTAGTGAGTTTAGGACCTCCCCATACCTCCTCCCAACTTCCCCATGAAACAACAACTACAACAACGGCGTGCGGGGAGTGTGCGTCCTCACACCGGCTTGGTTAGCCGCCATTGACCATGCGCTCCGACGGGGTTACCACGAAGGGGCTCACTGTCAGCTCCTCGTCAAGGGCGGAGCCCGGTAACCCCCCCGCACCCAATAAGAAGGGCGGACTGATTCCATCTGGGGCGGAGCTAACGAGCCGAGGGCGTGTCACTCCCCGCCGGATATGCGCAGCCACTTACCGGACGTGAGGTCAGATGCGCCCCCAGCTTGGAAAGACAAGTCGCGACCTCCGAGCGCTGAGCGACCTCCCCGCATCTCTGGACCGGACCGGGTCGATTCTGTCCTTGAGCCAAGAGTGCACCTTGAGCCATCGACTACCCGCCTTCCTTGCCATCAATCCCCGTGTGAGTCAGTCTTGTCCCGTTTATCTGTCGTCTGTCGGGGCTAAGATAAGACCGTGTTTAAGTGCCCACCTTTCTATGCTGTCTCTCTTGTCTTTGTAATCTAACCTTCCGCAATATTATAACCTCCTCCGGAGGTCTTGAGAACCGTACCCCTGGTGTCGTGTCATTTTAACCCAGCCGTTGTGTCCTTTTCCTCAATTGATTTAGCGTAGCGCGACTCGGCCAACGTTCGAGTATAATCGGGTAAACTGTGCAGACGCGGCCATACCAAACCGCTCGGTAAACTAACATCCACAACCGCGTCTGTAACAATATATATATATACTGAAACACAAAAGAAACTTAACACCTTTGAAACCTTTAAATATCAACAATAACACTGCGTGTAGTAAATGTGTGAACTTATTTGTGGACAATAGTGTCCTCACTGTCAGACAAAACGGTCATGGATGGTCAATTGAACCTTCAATGGTCACTTCATAGCACAGCTGTTGAACAGCCATTTTGACTGTCAGTGATTAGCCAAAGGGTATGGGATGATTTTATTGAGCTACACGTGATGTCTTGATATTGGCTTTAAAAAGGCCAGTGCAAAATGGGCATTTTGACCGAAAAATTTGACCATTTTGACCAACTTCAAAAAGACCGAAAACACAAAAGAAACTTACCACCTTTGAAACCTTTAAATATCAACAATAACACTGCGTGTAGTAAATGTGTGAACTTATTTGTGGACAATAGTGTCCTCACTGTCAGACAAAACGGTCATGGATGGTCAATTGAACCTTCAATGGTCACTTCATAGCACAGCTGTTGAACAGCCGTTTTGACTGTCAGTGATTAGCCAAAGGGTATGGGATGATTTTAATGAGCTACACGTGATGTCTTGATATTGGCTTTAAAAAGGCCAGTGCAAAATGGGCATTTTGACCGAAAAATTTGACCATTTTGACCAACTTCAAAAAGACCGAAAACACAAAAGAAACTTACCACCTTTGAAACCTTTAAATATCAACAATAACACTGCGTGTAGTAAATGTGTAAACTTATTTGTGGACAATAGTGTCCTGACTGTCAGACAAAACGGTCACGGATGGTCACTTGAACCTTCAATGGTCACTTCATAGCACAGCTTTTGAACAGCCGTTTTGACTGTCAGTGATTAGCCAAGGGGTACGGGATGATTTTAATGAGCTGCACGTGATGTCTTGATATTGGCTTTAAAAAGGCCAGTGCAAAATGGGCATTTTGACCAAAAAATTTGACCATTTTGACCAACTTCAAAAAGACCGAAAACGCAAAAGAAACTTATCACTTGTTTGAAATGTAATAAAATTGTAACAGTTCAAAATAAAACAAACCAACAATTGCTTATTGAAACATTGGCATTTTATTGATGACATGTCAAGTTTTTGACCAAGATACACCATCTCATCAGTTTGTTCTACAGTACAGAACAGCACAGGGTGCAATGTCAGTCCCCTTTCAATAGCGTGTGTGGCCACCATTGTTTTGGATACAGGCAGTGCATCATCGGCGTAT
>NC_136262.1:204971708-204989208 GCF_964187855.1 Myxine glutinosa
GGGACCGACTCAACCAAAATAAGAAGGGAAATCAAGGCTAAGGACGGGCCCAGAATCGGGACACCAGGTTAGAGCCCAACGAAGAGTGGGGGCGCGACGACGAAAACGAAAATGACGCTGATGACAACGACAATGGACGAGTCGACATGCGGACACAAGGGCCCCCTCCCCAAAATTGGAACCCACAAGGGCCCCCTCCCCAAAATTGGAACCCACAAGGGCCCCCTCCCCAAAATTGGAACCCACAAGGGCCCCCTCCCCAAAACTGGAACATGCAGGGGCCCCCTCCACCGCCGCAGAGCTGGGCCATGCAACCACCCCCTCCACAGACCTGGGCAGTACAAACGCCCCCTCCCCAGAACGGGTATCCACAGGGACCCCCTCCCCAAATCGATGGGCCTCCCCCAAGCTATTGGACCCCAAGCGGAGCAAACGGGAATGGGCCGCCACAATGGGGACAGCGGAACCAACAGCCTGCGAGGCGTCCGACGCAACAGGGTCAGCGCAACAGTAACAGGCCTCCCGCATCCACCGCTCCACAAGGGGCGTGCTTCCGTTGCGGACGGATGGGACATTGGAAACGTGATTGCCGGGGGCCCCGCCAGGGATACCCGCCACAGAGAAATCAAGTAGCCTATTGACGGGACGCCGGCGGGCCGCCCGTAGAATGCCCCCTCTTGACTATGACACCAACCGAGGAGCCGACCTGGACACTAGACGTGGATGGGCAACCGGTAGATTTTCTCGTAGATACGGGCGCGACTCACAGTACTATTAACGAAGGGCAGCTACCATCTTTGCGCCCCACTGATAGAGATGTTCAGATAGTGGGAGTTTCAGGCTTGCCCCAAGCGCTTCCCATTTCAGAAGAGGTAAGAGTGGTGTGCGGCCCATTAGAGGCTAGACACGCTTTCTTGATGACTACCACTGCCCCGACTAACTTGTTGGGACGGGATTTACTTTGCCGTTTAGGCTGCCAAATTTCATGTACGGAGCAGGGAGTTTTTGTAGACGTCGCGGAATCCAAACGCGATCTGTTAATGACGGCATTGTCTCGGCCCGGCCCCACCGCATACTGGTGGAGCCTGGAAAAGGGGGCTTTGGCCTCTTGGGCACACGTCCTAGACACAGTATGCTCCCAGAGTGACGGGTTGCGAGATTGGCTGCACGTACACCAAATTACAACAGACATAAAGGACAACCCTCCCCATTGCACGGCCTACTACGATGCTAGGGGCGATGACGACGAATACCGAGGAAAGATAAAGGGGTCAATAGGTAAGAATTCGGACCTAATATTGTCAAATATATGGGTTGGACGGGAGGGAATAGGCGTCGAGGTAACCCTAACCGCGGAACAGCGGGCGTTGTCTCAGTACCCCGCAGGGGTGGACGCCCATGTTACCCTCACCACCGCCAAAGGATGGCCGGCGGAAAGTATAGGATGGATGATGGGGCGTTTGCGAGAAATTCCGTGCAGCGCCATTTATGAAGTGGACCACTGGACAGTGATGATGCTCGACAATGACGAAGGGTATTTGATCACCCTTGAGGAGCAGAGTATAGAAGGAAAATTTGAAGAGACAGACCTGCCCCCAAAGGGCAACCACGTTGTACGAACGGTGTCTCAGGGCCCGGGCGAGTCCGATGACCTCTTGGAGGAGGTTCCGGCCGATTTGTGGTCCCAACACGACAACGATGTCGGGCGAATTCGCGATGCCAAGCCTCTGGTAATACCGGTCCAACCAGGAATGTCCCTCCCAAACGTGAGACAATATAAATTGCGGCACGAGGCCGATGCGGGCATAGAGCCAGTGATTCAATCTTTGGTGAAACAGAAAATAATTGTAGAAACTAACAGCCAATGCAACACACCAATTTTGCCCGTAAAGAAACCAATGCAGGATAAATGGAGGTTCGTGCAGGATTTGAGGGAAGTGAATAAGGTCATACAAGGCATACACCCAGTGGTACCGAACGCGGAAGGCCTTATGACATCTATTCCACCGGACGCAACACATTTTACCGTCATTGACTTATGCTCGGCCTTTTTCTCCGTACCCATCGCACCCGAGTCACAATACTTGTTCGCCTTCACCTTTAGGGGGCGCCAGTTCACCTGGACGGTGTTACCCCAAGGGTTCTCCGACAGCCCCACCCTGTTCTCCCGAGCGTTGCACCGCGATTTGGCAGACGTGGAACTAAAAGGGGGTTCGGTGTTGTTGCAATACATTGACGACTTGTTGATTTGTTCCCCTTCCAAGGAAGCCTGTGAAGTGGACTCCATGGCCCTGCTAAGAGCCTTGGCGGCCAAGGGCCACAAGGTGGGACGGAGAAAGCTCCAATTTGTACGGAAGGTAGTAACCTATTTGGGTCATGCCATTTCACACGGGAAGCGGGAACTGCATGTTGGACGGGTGACCGCCATCATGGAATCGCCACGGCCAAGTACGCAACGACAGATGTTGCGCTTCCTAGGTATGACGTGTTACTGCCGCTCTTGGATAATTGACTACGCGCTACTTGCTAAACCGCTGTACGAAGCCACTAGAGTAGGAGAACCAAACTACTTGGTTTGGACGGACGAATTGATGCGCTGTTTCGAGGGGCTGAAAAAGGCATTGGTAACGGCACCGACTTTAGGACTCCCCGATTATGCGAAACCATTCACCCTTTACACTCATGCAATAAGGGGTTTTGCTCAGTCCGTTTTGACACAGACTCATGGAGATAAGGAACGACCGGTAGCCTACTTTAGTAAAAAGCTGGAACCGGTCGAGCAAGGGTTTCCGGTGTGCCTGCAAGCCGTGGCAGCGGCTAGGTACGCTGTGGAAAGGACAGCGGACATTGTGATGGGGCACCCGGTAACGCTACAGGTACCGCACTGCGTCACTTCACTGTTACTACAGCGGACAACACAACATTTGTCGACCACTAGATTAATGCATTACGAAACAGCACTGATTACGGCCGCCAACGTCACCATTAAACGTTGCACTACACTCAACCCGGCCTCACTGATGCCCACCCCAGAGGAGGGCGAACCCCACGTATGTGTCGATGTAGTACAGCAAGTCTCCACGGTACGTCCGGACTTGAAGGACGTTCCCCTCAACGACCCCGATCGTGTGTACTACGTCGATGGGTCGGCTAAACGCGGATGGGACGGCTCTTTGCTATCTGGATACGCGGTGTGTTCAGATAGCGAGACGGTAGAAAGTGGGCGCCTTCCGCCCACATTTTCCGCCCAGCAGGCGGAGCTGTGCGCCTTGACTAGAGCATGCAGCTTGGCGGCGGACCTGGCCGTCAACATTTATACAGATTCAGCATACGCGCACGGGGTAGTTCACGACAAAGGGGCAATCTGGAAGATGCGAGGCTTTCTCACATCCGCGGGTTCGGTCATAAAGAACGGCGAACTGGTTGAAGGGCTACTCCAAAGCATCTTGCTTCCCCGCGCTATCGCGGTAATTAAATGTCGCGGCCACCAAAAGACAGACTCTGACGTCGCCCGAGGCAACGCCAGAGCAGACGCAGCGGCAGGAAAAGCGGCCAACCAACAAATAGGACAGAACATGCCGATGGTAACGCGAGCAAAGGGGGCACACACGCAAACTGCCAACGTACCGACCTCAGGACCTACCCCCTCCCCGCAAATTGGGTGCACCATCATCACCGCCTCACCAACTAATGAGGACGTTATAAAACTTCAAAACGCAGCAACAGCAGCCGAACACAATGACTGGGTAAAAAGAGGGGCCACACGCCCCGGACCAAATGCGATGTGGACCCTTCACGGAAAACCGATAGCACCCAAGGAACTACTGCCTTGGCTGGCACGTATGGGACATCAAAATGGCCATGTGTGCCAGAGGGGGGTGATGGAACAGATAAACTATACCTGGGCGGCACCGGGACTGTCACGAATCGCATCAGAGGTGTGCCGGTCATGCGCGGTTTGCCAACAACACAACAGGGGGGCACCCCCTAGGCACCCACATAATGCGGGCCATCCTCGGCCAATCGGGCCCTTCTGTCATGTCCAGTTCGATTTTATTAACATGGAACCAAGTATGTCGTTCCGATATGTCCTGGTAATCGTGGACATGTTCACAAAATGGGTCGAGGCCTATCCATGCGTCAAGTCAGACGCCCCGACAGTAGCCAAGCGCCTCGTGCGGGATTTCATGTGCAGATTCGGCATCCCTCAGAAAATTTCGTCAGACAAAGGGGGCCACTTCACGGGAGAGGTGATTAAGGGTATCCTAAAGGCACTGGGCGTGAAACAATCTTTCCATTGCGCTTATCACCCACAATCAGCGGGACTTGTGGAACGCACCAATGGGACGCTGAAACTCAAGGTAGCCAAGATCTGTGCAGACACAGGTTTGAAGTGGCCGGAAGCACTCCCGCTGGCGTTAATGAGTATCCGGTCCACCCCGGGCTGCACCACGGGCCTTTCCCCCCACGAGATATTAATGGGACGACCTATGAGTTTGCCTGTTTCGGCACCGATGGACATGTCCAAACTTGACTTGCCTGTGATGGATGACATGCTTTTAAAGTTTTGCAGAGGATTGTCCAACGTGGCACGCAGAATTCACGCCCGGGTACGAGAGGCGTTGCCTGAACCAACAAGCCACGCCATCCACGACTTCCAGACCGGCGATTACGTGCTCGTAAAGCACTTCACCTGCAAGAACGCCTTGGAACCAAGGTGGAAGGGACCAGTCCAGGTGTTGCTGACTACACCAACGGCAGTCTTTTGCGAGGGCAAGACTTTGTGGATCCACGCCACGCACTGTAAGTTGGCCATACAAGCACCAGACACTACACCACAGCAACCACAGTAAGGATGGGCCTAATCATAGGTACAATACTATTGATAGCGACAGCAGCTAGGGGAAACTCCGATTCCAATAGATGCGAAAACGAAACCCGACACCTCACCGTAACATGGGGACAGAGAGTATCACTACCATGTTTCGAACAGAAAGCCCTGCACACAAATTGGGTGAACATAAATTGGCTAGCACTGTCGGCAGGGCCTGGACGCGTTGGCATGGTACTACAAAAGCAACGAGAGTTCCGGGAAGACGGGCAAGCTAGCATTAAGACCTTGGCCCAACCAGGATACCAATGGGGAACCCCTGATTTTAAGCTACAAACACGCACACGCCTAGGGAAAGACATGACCATGCAGGTCCGGTGCAGCGTCTGGACCCCTGGCGCGGCCGGTGGCGAAAAGAACTACATACCATGCATCGAATACATACTCACGCCACAACCCCAGAATAAGGCCCCAAAGAAGGGTGAAAACACATATTGGAAAGTGGCCAGGGAGGTGGCAACAATTCAAAATAGGACACACTGCTGGTCGTGCATGCGCTTTCCCCAAGCAGGCACCACAGGAATACACATGATAGTGCTACCTCTGTCCCTCAATGACCTCTGCTCACAACCTATCGATTCCCCATGTTTAGTCACCACGCTGGAAAGAGAAGGGGTTGACAACGGCAAGAGTTGCAATCGACAATTTAATTATCGCCCGTCAATGATTGCCCATGTGGCCGAGAGGCCTGCCCCCGTCTGGGTCAAACCACAGAAAGGGAAGGTCTGCCTCCAGGGTTCCGGCCACTTGCGTATGGGAGAATCAGAATGCGCCTACACTCTCCCCGGGAAGCTGGGACAAGGGAGCTCAGGGATTACATTACGAATAGTACTGCAAGATAAACACAACCACAACATAACGGCTATAACATTCTCTAGGGGGGTTAGTAGGATTAATGGGGTGGTAAAGGGACTCCAGTGCTTATCCACCCACCTGGTCCCACCCCATGGGACAATGTTTATATGCGGCGACAAGGCTTACCCCTATTTACCAAATAATTGGGGGGGCACATGTTATCTGGGTTCAGTCCTTCCTGACGTTGAGATACTGGATGAGCTAGACCCAAAGTCCTTGGACAGGCGTTATAAGAGGTCAGTCATGAACGAAGATGGAACCACTAAACTACACGGGAGTCTATGGGAAAAGGTGTTTGGTTTCTTCTTCCCAGGAGCGGGCACAGTCATGGATAGTTTCCGAATAGACAAATTGGCTTTGACCCTAGAAAAGGTGGCAAACGACACCGCTACGGCTCATGACATACTATTGGACACGGTAATTCACATGCGTACAATGGTGATGCAGAATCGGGTGGCTTTGGACATGCTCCTGGCAGAGAAAGGAGGGGTATGCGGAATTATAGAGGGAAAATGTTGCACTTACATACCCGATCCATCTGAAGGAGTGTCAGCCGCAATAGTGAGACTAAGGGAAACTAGCCACGCCCTGACGATCGATCGGATCGCGCGCGAAAATTCTTATACATTTAGCTGGCTCACTGACTGGTTCCAGGGATGGACGGGCACCATAGTGAAGTGGTTATTGACCGCACTGGCTGTGATAATCGGGGTAGTAATTTGGGGGGCACTAATGAAATCTCTAGTCCTCCTCTGTATGAGAAAGTATTTTACAGGATGGAAAGTGAAAAAGCCGCCGACAACGACTATGGCTCTGACCACAGAGGCCGTCGACCTGAACGGGTCCTTCAACAAGGCAGTTGCGACCGGCGCTCCAGAAAATTGCATTGAATTTTGTAATGACTGTGATACTTGTGCGGATCCCATGTGGGAACTGGCTGCTGCCTGTAACGGTGTATGTGATGACTGTGATACTTGTGCTATAAACCCCTTGCGTGTACTGGCTAACGCTGCTTATGTATTACAAGCTGACAGCTGCACGCCCCCTTCCGACCCAACTATGGATCTGATTGCGACACTGGGTCTGGCGGTCGAGGGACCCGACGCGGATGTCCTAGACCCGCAAGCCGACCAGGCGCCCATGGGAGACTTTGACATAAAGGAAGTTCCTCTCTTTGCTTCATATGTATTAAGTTCAAATGCTTCAAGTGAATCGGATTTTTACGCTCTGTACCCTGACCAGGAAATTGAGACACAAGATACTGACAATACTATGTATTCCCCAGAACAGCAGCACGTGAGGGACCTCATGGGCATGATCGTTGATTAACTTCGAAGATCTGCAAGGACTGAGTCTGCAAAGGGTGGGGGGAGCAAGTTCCGCAGGGGAGGTGACGGGCCCTCTGGCGGAGCAGAACCTCATCTGGACCAGACACCTTCGTTGTGGATCCGAAACGTTAATGGACTTTCATGTTCTGAGCCCTCAGGTTCCAAGCACGCACCGCACGACACGCTCGCCAAATCGCCAGGCGAGGCGCTTTGGGCGCACGATATGCCCTTGGGAGATACCCGCATTACAATTATTTTTTCAATACCCGCATTACACAATTATTTTTCAATAAAGCCCGATGTGGCACGTTGTCTCTTAAGATACTTTGTCTCGACGAGACAAGAGGAAGGAATGTCAAGTCGTAGATTCTTTATTGACAATTCTCTGTTATGACAGCCGACTGCATGTCCCAACGTAAGGTAAACCCCGCCGTGAACGCGAATAGAGCGGCGTGCAGGGAGTGTTGAGATTCGTGCGGAGGCACGAGGGTGCGCGCCAAGACGGGGGGGGGGGGGGCGGCGTGGCGTCATCGCGTTAAGATGGTTGTGCCAGGTCGATCGGCGATCTCTGAATTTAAATCGGATTTTTGTCATGTGTGTTGTGAAATTAAACGTCTATCCGAGAATCCTGGCAATGTTCGTTTAATTAAAATGTGGTACAAACCTGCGTTTCCGCCGTGCGGCTCCGTGGAAGTTAGAGTAGAGTTATTGTGTGTTTAGGCAAGAGCCGAGCGAGCCGCGAGTCACGGGTGTGCTGTATGAGGTTGCTCGGAGGATGTGTGCCCAAATGCATTGTGGGTCATTGCGACTTTGCTGAATATCGGACGCTGGATGTCGGACGTTCATGCGCGCGTGGAATGTGTAATTTCAAGCGGAGTGCTCGAATTGCAGATATAAACTTGAAAAACATTAATTATATTCCATATAATCATAGCGGCGCCTGAATTTCAATAAACATGCTTCAGTTTGTGTTTAAAATGAGGTCATGCTGGACAATTGTATACGTGTGCTTTTTTCGAGGCTGGTCGTAAAACCACGCCCACATGCGCGTGTTTTTGCGTAACGCTAGTAGAATGACATAAACCTATCGTTAACCATATATATTTTGTTTTAATCACAGCAACGCATGACTCTGTATAAACATGCTTTGAATTACTCATGTAAACAAACCCATAAAATATATGGGTTTGTTTGGCCAAGCATACACTCTCCTCTTTGTGAGTTACATTTCTGTTTTCTCGGAGCCCAGAGAAACATTTGGTCCGAATGATAAGGAAGGGCTGACTCCCCCGAACAGCGGATAACGGTGGGAGGGACTCTCGCCAGTCGCTTTGTTCTCTCGGAGATTTTCTGATAATCGTATTCATATATAAGTGAATGAGAATCAATGCGTTTCCAGGAAGGCTTGACTTGGCATGAAGCGGATTCTTGCTGTAGATGTCTGTCTCCTCCGGATCTGTATAAGTTGGCTTTAATAAAAAACTGCGTCATTTTTCAGGCTATTTGTGGACTTCTTCACCAAACGAAGAGCTGATTCTTCACATATATATATATACATATGTATAAATATATATATACATATGTATATTATATATATATATATATATATATATATATATATATATATATATATATATATATATATATATATTGTAACGGATTTGAGAATCCTGTGTAATTGTTGTAAATATCACCCTGTGTAAATGTAGTAATTCCTTGTAAATATCTCTGTTTTGTGTGTAACGGTCAAAGGTCGTCCCCCTTAGTTAATTCATCGCATACACCTAGCCAATCTTAGAACCTCTAAATAGTTATTCCCTTATTATGTGTTCCAGTTTAAGACTCTGTTGCTCAGTAATTGACACTCCATTGCACCGAATCAAATAAGGATAGCTCCCCTTCAATAATTACATTTCCCAACCAAACTCTCCCTCTCTGGGTAAAGCAGCTTGACAAGCGTGGGGTGCGCGCCCTCTCAACTGGCCTGGGTTTGGAAGTGGCGTTCGCTGCTCTGGTGAATAGGTGCTCCGTGCTCTGTTTGGACAGGAAGGGGCGGGGCTGTTCAGCCCCATGCCCAAATAAGGATACAAGCCCAGGGCGCGCCACGAGGGGCGGGCTGTGGGGCTCCATGCCCAAATAAGGATACAAGACCATGGATTGCCATATAAGGCCACCAACACAGAGTACGGGGGGCGGGACCCAAACGGCCGAGGGCGTGTCACGACCCCGCTTGATATATGCATACGACAATCGCGCAAGAGGACCGCAGCAGATGACCGAAAGAGCCCGAGGCGTGTCAAGGCAAGAACGAGCCCTGCCACGTGGAACGAACAAGATACGTGTGCCGCCGCCGCCTTGCTCACTCCCAGCCCGGAGAGGACCTGCTTGCTGTGCGCCCTGCCAAACCTTCCAGCCTTGTGGTCCTATCTTCCTCTCCCTCCAGCCAATCCACTCTTCAAATTCCCCATTTGTGTACGTGAGTTTGTTTTGTGTGTCTTGTCCCTGGGTATAAGTTAAGCCTGTATAGATAAGTTAGAAATTGCTCTGTGTCCTTCTGATCCTTCCATTTCCCTGTAAATTACATTTCTTTTCTTCCCTGGTTTGGTTGTGTGTAAATAAAAATAAATCCTGTTCTTCCTACCATGCCTTCTTTCCTTCACATCCGTTCGTCCTTGTCTTTTCCATTATTGAATACCTGTGGCACGATTTGGTCAACGTTTAGGATCGGGTTTAGTGAATGCTAATGACTCGAACTTCGGGTTGCTAAAAACCGCTCGGCAACTAGACCATCTAAAACAGGGGTTCGAGCGGGAGTCCCTCCCCTGCTTCGCGGTCAGGAGTGGCACTCAGGTCCTTGGGACTTTTCATAGACCAAATACCCTGGCTGCTCCCGACCGGAAGGAGTGTTGGGACACCCCAGGACTCACGTCGGTCAGTCGCGGACAAGGGGATTAATCCCCCCTTCTTAAGGCGAAAAAGGGCCGACGTTGAGATCCGCAACAATATATATATATATATATATATATATATATATATATATATATATATATATATATATATATATATATTGTTGCGGTTCTCTACGCCACCCTTAATCCCCTTATCATGGGGGGATTAATCTCCTTGTCTTTCTGGGCTTGGCGGAATCGAGACTTGAGACATCCCTCTCGGACACACGTGGAGTAGGGTTTCGGGACCACTCCTCGCTCGTACCTAATTCCCCACGTTGCCCTGGGAGCGAGGAAACAAGCCTCGCACGAACCACGTGTGGTTTGAGTACGCCGAGCTGACACAGCCACGAAATTAAAAACAGCTCACCACCACGTCATTTAAAAACACCTCACCACCACGTAATTCAAAACACCTCACCACCACGTAATTCAAAACGCCTCACCTCAAAACACCTCACAGCCACAAAATTAAAAACACCTCACCACCAAGTAATTCAACACACCTCACCACCACGTAATTCAAAACACCTCATCACCACATAATTAAAAACACCTCACCACCATGTAATTATAAATACCTCACCACCACGTAATTATAAATACCTCACCACCACGGAATTCAAAACACCTCACCACCTTGTGATTTAAAAACACCTCACCACCATGTCATTTAAAAACACCTCACCACCATGTCATTTAAAAACACCTCACCACCACATAATTCAAAATACCTCACCACCACAACGTTATTAAAAACACTTCACAACCACGGAAACAAAAGTTTGAGGGAGTCGTTAAGTGACAACACAGACATTGCCCAGATGTGTAGATATATAGATAAATGACTGTACCCGAGTTGCCGTTTTGTCGTGGTTTAAACCAATCATAATTCAAACAATTATTTTGCACAAATGTATTTGTAATATACGTGATATCACATTTTATAAACAATTGAAATTGAAAACTTAAGTTGGGAAAAAAAAATCCCCCCCCCCCCCCCCCCCCCAAAAAAAAGAAAATAGAAATCTTTTCAAAAAAAATACCCTTAGGACATACCGACGGGAGAGATATGTGCATACCATAAGTTTGGTACGATTTCACAAAAGTTTGAGAAAGTAGTTCAGTGACAACACAACACAACACAGGACAGGACAGACACTGCGCAGATATATATATATATATATACATATATAGATATATATATATATATATATATATATATATATATATATATATATATATATATTGTTACGGACCGTGGATAAGATGTTGGTTTGCCGAGCGGATGGCGCCGCGGCCCTAACAGTTACCCCGACTAACCCGATTCCTGAACGTTGGCCGAATCGCGCCACAGATATTCAATGGGGAAAAGACTAAGGTGACACGGATGTGAAGAAGAAGAAGGAGAAATAGGGAATACGAATATAATTTATTTGCTATTTACAAGACCAAAAAAACCAAGGAGAAGGAAAGATAATAAAATAATATACAGAAGAACTCAGAGACACAGTGCAATGCTAGCTTACCTACAGTCTTAATTAAACCCAGGACAGAACAAACAAAAGACAGACTCACGTGGGGAATGATGATAGGAATGGCAGGAGGTGGATGGCTGGAGGGGGGAGGAAGGTTCAGCTGGACCCGCAGCACGGTCGGGTCGGGGATTAGCAGCCGCCGCCCCTTTCTCGATCGGCGTGTTTAGCAGCCGCCGTTCCTTCGCGGCCCCGTTCGAAACTGCCGTCAAGGCCCCGAAGCTGCTGGGGCTGAAGCTGCTGTGGCTGAAGCTGCTGTGGCTGAAGCTGCTGTGGCTGAAGCTGCTGTTTCAGGGATCCCTTACTCAACTCTTTCAACTCTACTCAACTCTCCTCTCCCTCTCTTGCTTAGTCCAACCACACACTCGGCTCTTGCGCGCGCACTTTTATAGCGCCTCAGGCGATCAAGCCGCTAGTGTCCAGGACACGCCCATCGGTCAGCTCGCCTCGGCCCTGATTGGTCGGCACGGCCCTCTGGCTCCGCCCTTGATGACGATGGGCGGGCACGCCCTTCTTCCCCGAGCTGAGCACATGCTTAATGGCAGCAATTGTAGTTGGCAGTCAAAGTTTTGGGAGTGGGAATGGGGAATGAAAGGGGATCTATCTATTTGAATTCGGTGCAATGGAGTATTAATTCATGGAAGACAAGGCCTGACCCTAATACACATAATAAGGATATAACTGTCAACAAGGGGGGAAATCTATGATTGGCTAACGTGTGGTGTTTATGAACTAAATACGGGACGCACTTTGACCTTTATACATAACTGGAGCAAGGAGGGCGATATTTTACAACAATTTACTATACAATAAAAAAACACAATTAACAAAACACAATCCTCATATCCACAACAATATATATATATATATATATATATATATATATATATATATATATATACACAGACTTGGCATTTAATATGGAATATATTTTTTTTTCTTGACTTGGGTTTACTTTCTGAACTCAGTATATCAATCTGGTGAGTTTCTTTCACGCTTCATTGATTTCTTTGTTAAAAGAACCATGTCACTGATTGTCTTTCGCAGCAAGAAGTCAATAACAGGATAATATCACAGGTGGCGTGACAAAATGTAAGGGCAGGTACATTTGACGATTGGCTTCACAATCGGGTATATAAGGGTTGTTGCGTTCTGTATTAGTGGAAAACAACTGCTGCACGTCTACAAAAGTTATTGCCGCTTCCTCTGGAGATGGTCCGTCAACTCGACAATGCTGTTTGTCATGGAGTGGTAGCTTTACGAAATTCCGGTATGAAACAGCATGCTATTGCTTGGCAGTATGGCATCACTCAAAGTCAGGTGTCAAAGATCCTGAAACGAAATGCTCAGAGGGGTGTCCCAACTCCAATACCGAGGCCAGGACGTCCCCGCAGAATCACAAGGAGAGATGATCGCCAGCTGCACCGGCTGCAATGGCCGTACCAAGTCAGCTAATCGGCTTAGGGCTGAGTGGCAGCAACTGACAAATGTGCCTGTATCCAGAAGGCTAGTCAACCAACGACTGGTTCAAGCAGGCTATCGTGCCAGGCGTCCCCTGAGAAAGCCACGCCTGACCAGACAACACCACCAGCGCCGATTGCAGTGGGCCAGAGAGCACCGTCAATGGCAGCCAGGACACTGGAATCACGTGACCTTCAGTGACGAGTCTAGATTTCTGGTCTATCGTCAAGATGGCCGCGTCCGAGTGCGCAGACAAGTGCATGAAGCCTACAACAAAGATTGTATCGTGCCAAGAGTCCAAGCTGGAGGTGGTGGGGTGACCGTTTGGGCTGCTTTTCATGCAGGGGGCAAAACTGACCTGGTTGTTCTGAATGGAAACCTGAACTAGTTCAAGTACAGGGCCATTCTGGAAGAAACATTGCTTCCATTTGCTCGTGCAGCCTTTCGAGGAAACTTTGTCTTCCAAGATGACAATGCACGGCCTCATCGTGCGTGGATGATCCAACACTTTCTTGTTGACCATGGTGTTGAGCATATGGAGTGGCCTGCCATGTCCCCGGATATGAATCCGATAGAGAACTTGTGGGCAGAATTAATGCGTCAAATCGACCACTTGGACCAGCAGCCTGCCTCTGTGCGTGAATTGCAGCAGGCTATTGTCACTGCATGGCAAGCGATTCCTGTCCAAACCTTGGCAAATCTCGTGAACAGCATGCCTCGACGTGTACGTGCTCTCCTGAATGCTCGTGGGGGTTACATGAAGTACTGAACTGTAATTTTACTGTCCGTAATCCCAGTCATAATTTAACTTATGTTTTTGTTGAAATTTTTTTTGGCTCATGTGTAAAATAAAGAGATACTTCTGGAAAACGTACAGAAGTTTAACACAGTACTGTCCGTGAATTGAGTTCGATATCAGTTCACATCACTTTCAAGGATCAATTTATTTGCTTCAAAATGTCAAATGTGGTTTTTGTTTCTTTTAAAGGTCACATTAACAAAATCTAGAATAATTTCAACATAATTCCAATGAACTTTTGGTTCTAAGACATCTTGAAAAGTAAGTTCACCCCCACAAAAAAAATATTCCACTTTAAATGCCGAGTCTGTATATATATATATATATATATATATATAAATATATATATATATTGTTACGGAACCCAACGTCGGCCTATGGTTCCCCCTTGAGGGGGGATTAGTCCCCTCGCTTGTCACTGACCGACGTGGTCCCTGAAGCTGCACCGCGGCCTCCGAAAAGGCCGGTGAGCCGCTTCGTTCGTGACCGTGGATTGGGATGTTAATTTGCCGAGCGGATGGCAGCCGCGGCCCGAACCGTTAACAAGACTAACCCGATCCTGAAACGTTGGCCAAATCGTGCCACAGATATTCAATGAGGGAAAAGACAAAGACGACACGGATGTGAAGAAGAGGAAGACGAAGGCAAAAAGGTTTGAAATACGAATATGATTTATTACTATTTACAGGACCAAAAGAAACCAAGGAAGAAGGAAGGATAATAAAATAAGGCAGAAAGAGGGACGGACCAGAAGGACACAGTGAAAATTCTAGCTTATCTACTACAGTCTTAATTAATACCCAGGACAGAACAAACAAAAGGCAGACTCACACGAATGGGGGAATGAAAGCAGGAACGGATCGCTGGAGGTGGATGGCTTGGCGGGAGAGGAAGGTTCAGCGGGGATCGGTCAGGCTGGAAGCGGACAGCCGCCGTCAATATTCGAGCTGCGATCGCCAAAACCGCCGCGGTTCCAAACTGCGCGGCGAAGCTCCTCCGGTGCACCGTGCGCTCTCCAAAGCTGCTCCTTAGAACTCAGAACTTTGACGCAACCACCTTTGACTCTGGTGGACTCTTCTGCTTAATTGGCGCAACTCTCCGTGGGGATCCCTTCCTCTCTCTCCGTCTCTGGCGCAACTCTTTCTTGGAACCTCTTAGTACTCAGAACCCAGAACTCATCACTCCTCTCAAAGGCTTCCGCGCGCGCTTATATAACGCGCTTTTAGATCAACCCGCGCCACGCCCGTGATGGTACTTGCCCAGCCCTGGTTGGCTGGTCAGGGCTCGCTGACTCCACCCTTTTGATGACGATGGGCAGGCCACACCCTGGATTTGGCGGCTCCTCCCCCTTCTTCTCCGAGCCCACCTCGTGGCTAATGGAGTCGCGGTGAAAACCGCCCAGCAGCTGCGGCGAATGCAGTTGGCAGGAAAGGCTTTGGGAATGGGAATGAAAGGGGATCTATCTATTTGAATTCGGTGCAATGGAGTGTCAATTAATGGAAGACAAAGCCTTAGCCTAATACACAGAATAAGGAAATAACTACCAACAAGCAGGGAATCTATGATTGGCTAAACGTGATTGCATATGACCTAACTACGGGACGCACTTTGACCTTTATACACAACTGGAGGACGGAGGGTGATATTTTACAATGTACTTATACAATAAAAAAACACAATCCTCATATCCACAACAATATATATATATATATATATATATATATATATATATATATATATATATATATATATATATATATATATAGATATATATATATATACATATATATATATATATATATATATATATATATATATATATATATATATATATATATATAAAGTTCAAAACACACCTGGTCACAAGTGTGCCGCACTGACCGGATCCTCAGTCGAGGTCCTCAGCATCATCCCGTTTCGGCCCTTCAACCTCGATACGGTCAGCTAAGGTGGGCCAGCAGGGGCACGTACACATCCACATGCAGCAACTGCACCTGGATGCGTGCATACCCCCACCCCCAGCCAGTGCGAACAACAACAACAACAACACCTCCACATCCAGAATCCACAGCACCAAACAAACATGGTGGAACACTCAAACACCCACCTTTATACCCTTCACCACTCACCAACAAAACACACCAGATCATTCATACACACACATACACACCCATACACACACATACACACATACATACAGAACACCAACCAAACAACCACCTTACACTTACATCATACACCACTCAACATAAAAAAACACTCATGCAAAAACACACACCCTCACCCACTCACTCATATACACAAAATAAGAAGTAATAATAGTAAAAAATAAAAAAATAAAAAAATAAAAAAACCCCACACACACACAACCAACCTACACCGTTCGACGTGCCTCCATAAACTTCCTCCATATCCAAAATGAGCCTTTCAAGGCAACCTGGGCCACCTTGTCACACATCCTCCTTCTTTCTGTCCCACACACTCCCAGCCTAGCAAGAAATGCAGAAAAGATATTGCCAATATACCCTCTACACCCCACCTCAAATGGCTGACACGAAACGCGCCAACCCTTCTCCCGGCACTCTACCTCCAGCTCACTGTACTTTCCTCTCTTCCTCTCGTGCACCTCCTCCATGTTCTCTTCCCAAGGTACCGACAACTCCCCTAAGATGACCTGTCTTGTTGCACTTGACCAAATGACAATGTCAGGCCGCAACCTTGTCACACAGATCTCCTCTGGGAATACCAATTGTGGCTTTAGGTCTGCCACCACCTGCCAATCACAAGCATCTGACAGCCCTCTTGCTTTCCACCTCCTCCTCCTCTTTCCACCTCTTTCCACTTGGCCCTCTTTGACAAACCACACCTCTCCCCCATCAGTCTCCTTCTCCACTCTTCTCTCTCTCTCTCGATGTCAGCACCTCTTGTTGCACCATCTGCACCACCACCGCCAGCACCTGATCATTTCCCCACCTGTATCTTCCTGCTGCCAATGCTACTGAGCATGCACTCAGTGCATGCTGCACCGTTCCCACACCTCCACACAAATAACATCTCTCCTCCTGCAACAACCCCCACAATCTCAAGTTTACTGGTGACGGAAGCACATCATACGTTGCCCGCAACAGGAAATTCAACAATATTGGCTCCATCCTCCAAATGTCTTGCCACTACAATATCCTCACCCGCACACTTTCCCACTTAGTCGAAGCACCTTGCTGTGCCTGACCGACTGCTTTCACATATCTCCCCTCCTCTTCCTTTCTTCTCAACTCCCTCTCAACCATCTTCCTCCTCTCTTTCACACATGCCTTTCCCCATCGCTCATGCTGCATCCACCCCAAGCCATGCTTCCCATGCTGTACCATCCCCACGACCTCCTCCTGTTGCAACCGCTCCAACATATATATATATATTGTTACGGTTTTCCGCCGGCCTTCTTACCCTTAACAAGGGGGGATTAAGCCCCTTGTTCTTTCTGGGCCTAGCGTAACCGAGAGACTTGAAACGCCTCTTCCGGGCAAACGCCAGGTAGGGTTTCGGGACCAAGTCTCGCTCATACCTAAATACCTGCACCGCCACGGAAGCGGGGCACCAAGCCTCGCATGAGCCACGTGTAATTTGAGTACACTGAGCGGATTGCGTACCACGTGGTCCGTGCAGTCACTGTTGATATTGGACCC